>NW_024082677.1:5904-45589 GCF_003009895.1 Hyaena hyaena
GGGGAGAGGCTGGGGGAGAGGCGGGGGAGAGGCTGGGGGAGAGGCGGGGGAGAGGCTGGGGGAGAGGCGGGGGAGAGGCTGGGGAAGGCGTGACTCCCCGGCCTGAGGCGCCGGGAGGGGCCCGAGGGAGGACAGGGCCAGACAAGGGAGCAGGTGCCCCACGCCTCCCGCGCGGGAAGCAGGCACATCATGGCTCCACGCGGCGTGGGCACTCCGGCAGGTGAGCCCGGTGCCGGATCAAACGGAACAGACACCATGGCGGTAACTGGCCGCCATGGACCGAACCGAGTCCCCACCATCCACACGTCGGGGCCCAAACCCCCAGCGCCTCAGATGTGGCTCTATTTGGTTTTTAGAGGCGACTCAGCACAAAGGAGGTGGGCAGAGTGGCCCTAATCCGTTAGGACTGGTGTGGTCACCAGGGAGACGAGCACGTGGGGCAGGAGGGGAGAAGGCATCTACACGGCCAGGAGGGCGGCCTCGGGAGAAGCTGGCCCGCCCACACCCGGCTCCCAGACCTCGGCCTCCGGGCGTGAGAGAGGGGGGCCGGCGGAAGGTCCCGCACGCCCAGCCCTGGGAGCAGCGTAACACCACCCTCGGACACTTGGGAGGGAATCCACGCTGCTCGGGGGTTGCAGGTGGGGTTCTGATCGTCCACGGGCCTTCCTACTAGCCGGTTTCCACGGACCGTGCAGGCGGCGCCGCGCGTGCAGGACCCACCCCAGCGCCTGTGACGCTGGGTTCCCTGTGCGGGCAGCCCGGGGTTCGGGGTGCCCCGAGGACGTGGGGGTAAAACACCCGTAGAAGCCACACTGAAGGAAAGGGCAGCGGCAGACTTCGTAGGAAAGAAGAAAGAAGACACAGAAGGAGCAGGTGCGTCCTGACCGAGGGAAGTTCATCCAAATGCTGAGAAGGGCGCGGGGCCCGGGGCCGGACACACAGCACAGGCCGCCCCGAAGGCTGCTCTGGACCCGCAAGATAACGCGTAGCCACTGCACAGCTTCCACGTGGTTTATGCCGCATTAAAAACCAAAGGATACGTGTGAGCTTGCAGCTACGATGAACAGGCTGATGAGCATTTCATTCTTCTTGAAAGATTTTCCTGTTTTCAATCATTAACCGTCCCCCAAACAGGCCCCTGCTCACGACGGGGGGGCCAGAGTGGATGACAGGAGTCACATCTTCCTTGGCCGGTCACCAAGGACACACAGGGCAGACGGCGGGGTCCGGGCGTGAGCACGCGGGCCCGCTGCCCAGCCTGCCGCCCCAAACCTGCCCGACCAGACCCTCAGCTCCGCCGGAGCCCGAGGCGCCGTCCCCACGGCCCGGCCCGGGGCTCCCGGCTGTCCCACTCCTGGTGGGAGAGACCAGAGGGGAACAGGGCAGAAGGCCCCCCACGCCCGGCCTCTCTGCCTCCTCCGTCCCCTCCCAACACCTTATACAGAATTTACCCCCAGACGTGGGCCGCGCAACTTGGTATTTCTTTTTTTTTTTTTTTTTTAAATGTTTTATTTATTTCTAGGAGAGAGAGAGAGAGACAGCGTGAGCAGGGGAGGGTCAGAGAGAGAGGGAGTCACAGACTGAAACAGGCTCCAGGCTCTGAGCTGGCAGTCAGCACAGAGCCCGACGCGGGGCTCGAACCCACGAACCGCGAGATCATGACCCGAGCGAAAGTCGGACGCT
This sequence comes from Hyaena hyaena, assembly GCF_003009895.1. NCBI lineage: Eukaryota > Metazoa > Chordata > Mammalia > Carnivora > Hyaenidae > Hyaena > Hyaena hyaena. The sequence continues at coordinate 7,588 of NW_024082677.1, forward strand.
TAACCAACTACGCCACCCGGGCGCCCCACAACTTGGTATTTCTGATGGAAACCTGACACTGAGTCTCCACGTGCTGTAAATGCTTCCAGAACCGAGCGGTACCTGCATCACGGTGAAGAATGCTAAGTCACGCCCAGGGTTTTCTTTAAGTGCTGTTCAGGGAGCTCGTCATTAAACCCTCTTTGTTTATGCAGGACTGAGGTTTAGCATAGTTTCCAAGCACAGCCACTGAAAACCCACCTTCCGCAATGTTTTTATGAGCAATGTGTGGGTTACTTACGCCTTTTTGGACTTTTTTTTAAGGCTTATTTATTCATTTGAGAGAGAGAGGAGAGAGAGCAAGGAAGGGGCAGAGAGAGGGACAGAGAGAATCCCAAACGGGCTCTACACTGTCATTGCAGAGCCCAGCACGGGGCTCGATCCCACAACCGTGAAATTGTGACCTGAGCCGAAATCATGAGTCACACATTCAACCCACTGAGCCATCCAGGTGCCGCACCCTTCTGGACTTTTTAAGGCTGCAAGAGCAGCCGGGGGAGCGGTGGTGATCCCACCTTCCTGGGCTGCTCCCGCCCGCAGGTGGGCCTGGATGTCGGGGACCCCGGCTGCGGCCCAGGCTGGCGGGGGCTCGGAGTCTGAGGTGAGGTTCGGGGAGTCAAAAGCCCCAGCTCGCGCAGGCTGGTTTTCTGGGTTACGGGTTCATCTGTGAATTTTCCCAGGCAGTGAGAGGTTTTCAACAGATTCGTAAAGAAGTTCTGGATCCAGTAGAGAACCCGAGAGAACAGTCTCTGGCCTTCAGCTCCTGGAGGGAATTTTTGAGCTCACGCACTCCGTGTTACACTAGCAACAGAGCCTCACACACGAGGACCACGCGGCGGCCAGACCCTCACGTGTGGGCTCCACAGCCGGCCCTCATTCCTTACGAAACGGTTTATCAAAATGTGGCTCACAGCTAATCGATGCCGCTGGTAACGGGGTTCCACGGCCAGCGAGCATGTGGGGGATTAGAGTACATACACTTCGGTTATTTACTATTGACTCTCGTCCATCTCAAAGACTGAACCCAGACCTGACAGTTTTGTTCCTGGTCACGGGGGGCGTGCTGCAGGGACTTGGGGGAAAGCGGGAGCCTTGCGGGAACGTCAGTCTGTTCTCCAGGCTGCCGGGCACTCGGGGGGCTTCCCTCCCAGCTTCTTACCACCCTGGTCTTCAGTCCTGCTTGGGCTGAGTCGAGTGGTCCCCAACTCCCTGCATGTGCCCCTGGGTCACTGCTTTCAGTCTGTCCTGTGCCTGGGGCATCGCTGTCTCCACACATACACACACCCTTTTCACCTCCTCCAGGCAGCCTTCCCTGATTTCTCCTCCTCCAGGCTGGATTCTCTACCTACAGAACACCGTGGCACTGTTCCACCATGAGGGGCCCTCGCCTATGCCTACTGAACAGCCGCTGGGCACACAGCCCCCGCGGCACTGTGAGTCCCCCGAGGACAGGGCACACGGCTCACATCTCTAGCCCGTGGCACCGACCCTGGTGCACGTTAGGTGCTAAATATTTTATGAAGAAATACACATGCGAATATTGACAATTCAGGAAATGATTTTTTTTTTTTTGGAAAAGAAAAGAAAACAGGAAACTTCTAAACAGTGTGTGAGCTTCCTGAATTCCCTGCTCGGACGCCCTGGGCAGGCCGGGCCGGAGCACTGGAGGTCACCGCCAGCCCGCTGTGGCAGAGGCCCGCTCTCGCGCGGGCGCACGGACGAGGGCTGCTGCCCTCTGCACCACAGGGCCCACTTCCCTCGGCCGCACACAGCGGCCCGCGGCCCCGGGGCCGCGGCGCGGCCTCACCCCACCCACCCCGACTCTGGGCCACGTTCCACGCGAGAACCCGCCGGCGTGTCCTGCTGAGAGTCCCCCGCCCCGTGGAGGGGGGCTGGAGGGGGCGGGCGCGCAGCCGCCGCACCGGCCGTCGGGATGTGCTCGCCTCACACCACGTTTCCTCTAACGAAACACCTGCCAACGTGTCAACGTGAGAAGGTTTCAGCCCGAACCGGATTTCTGGCTTCGCGGGCGTTCGGAGGCTCCCCGGCCGGCCGGGCGCTGCTCTGCCCGGGAGGCGAGAAGGTGGCCCCACGGAGATTTCGGAAACGAGAAGAAAAGGGAGGCTCGTTATATGTACGTCCAGATTTCACACTAAATTATTAGAAATTCAGAAACTCGTGGGGCCGTTTTTCTGAGACTGAAAGAGCTCACTGCCCGGCTCACGACAAAGGCTTTAGCTTCTGGACGGGGGAGAAAAGCGGCAGATCTGAGTTATTTCGCGCCGGGCGGCGCCGGGAGGCGAGCAGCCACCGCAAGGGCGGCTCTGGATGCGGACCCGCCGCGCCACGGTGACGAGGCCGGGCTCGGGGGGGGTCGGAGCTCTGCCTCAGGTCTCGGGGCGCAGTGGGGGGGGGGGCGGCAAACCCAGGCCGCCTGCTCCCAGGCCAGGACGCCCCCCGTCGCGCAGCCCGGCCCGCGGCGGCCTTGGGCAGCCCTGCGCCCGTCACGGCGCGCGGTCTGCTGGGGGATCTGCTTCCTAAGTCTCCCCACCTTCGACTGCGGCACAGAACTTGGCCACAGAAGCCGAGAGCAACGCACCCACCATCGTCCCACGTGCGCCGCCCTGCCGAGCGCGAAGGAGGCGCGAGAGCGGAAATCTGTGCAGAGGTGACGGAGGAGTCGCCCGCCCCCACGCCCACGTGTCAAGAAATTGCTCCTTGAAACACCAGAGCACTTTTCATTTAGGAATTTCGTTTGAGGAGGCAAATCCTGGCAGAATACACCGTCTTGCATTAGATTTTCTGATGCACATTGAGTCACAAACTCACTTGGCTCCCACCCCGTGCCTTCCACGGAGAAGGCGCTGATCGCACATTGATAGCCTGAGAAAGGTGAGGACCCGGCACAGGCGGCCTCGAGGCTCACTTCCAGCTCTCTGTCCCGAGTCAGAATACGAAGCCAAGTAACAAAATTCAGTTGATACCGTTTACCTGAAACAATGGCGGCCGCACAGAAGCTGGGAATGTCTGCGTGTCCCACAGCACGGGACAGGCATCAGCGGAGCTGTGCCCTGGGCCAGCCCTGGTGGTCGGGACAGAAGAAACATCAGCAGATACAAGTAACTTTAACACACAGGCTTCCCGCTGTTTCATTTTTATCAACCGTGGAGAAAGTCCGTGTCCCTCAATGTCATCCGAAGTAAAAGCGCTGACAGGTGTCAGGACTCGGAAGCCAGGGGACAGTGGGACCCACCAACGTCAACCGAGAGAATCGGCCACCTGTGCTTCAGACGCGGCCCCCTCGGGACAGCCGCCCGCGGGCCGTCAGCCGGACGATGTGGCGGCGTGAGCGAGTGGCGCTGGCAGCAACTGTCATCAGTCGTGCTTAGCGAGTCCCCAGAGGGCTTGCCTGTTCCGTTCCTGGTATTAACCCGGGTTCTGGCCCCAGACACAGGTGACCACGCGAGCCGACAGAGGGCCAGACCGGCCACCTCCTTCCCGTTCTCGGGGTGAGATTTCCCATCTGCTCGTTTCTTGCTGTTGCGCGTGCCCGCCGCCCTTCAAGACGCAGCCTGTGCGTGTGCAACACGGGGGTGGTGGAGACAGGAGCTGGGGCCAGCCTGCGGCCGCCCCGGGCCCACAGAGGAGACTGGGAGGTGTCCAGACGGACGGCCTGGCTCTGCCCGCCCTCCAACGGAAAGAACCAGCAGACTCGAGTGCTTCGCCAACAACAAAAACGAACGTTTTTAGGGCTTCTGACACACCAGTTCCTCCAGGAGGCAGGGTCACCACTTGTCGTCTCACAAATGCAGATGCGCGCGGCCACGGAAACACTGACCCTGTGATCAGTAACAAAACCTCTTCTCTAGTTTCTTTCAGTTTCTACTTATTTCGTTACTAAGAACATTGACTTTTTCACGAGCTTATTAAACTTGTACTTTGTGACATAACTGCTCATTCCATTTGTTGATTTTTTTTCCCCTCCAGGAATATTACCTCGTGTTTCCCAAACTGAACTGAGATATTGTTTCCTAAAGTTTTTATGAAAGTATGTTGCAAATATTTTCCCATTGTGTTTCGGCCTCTTAATCTTGTTTATGAATTTTTGAGCTATAGAAACTTGGTTCTTATATTAAGTCAATTATTTGTATTTATTAAACGCCAGCGTTCAGTTTCATGCTCATAAAGGCTAAGCCTAGAGTTGCCTCAAACGTACCGCAGGCTTCTGCGCGCGCCCCTCACGGAAACCTCTCTGTGTGCCCAAGGGAGGCGACAAGTACGGAAGCCAGTCGTGCGCAGGGTCACGGGCACGCCGGGGATGCACATGGCCCAGGATCCCCGGCGGGAGGGCAAGGGGCAGCCCACACACCGCCCGATGCGCTCACACCACAGCGGGGCTCTCCGTCCACACAGCAGCTCCCACGGCCGCCTCAGGTCAGGGCTCTGCGCCACGCGGGTCTCCCGGCCCTGCCGCGGCTTGGACGGGACGTGGAACGGCGCTGCGGCCGCACGGCTGAGATGCCAGTCCCGGGGTGCCCTGGCCTCCACCTCCTCCTTTCCCCGGCCCTCCCCACCTCCCCGCAGAGCGGCCCCCTGAACGGCTCGCAGATGGGACGCACCATGCTGGGGGTGTGCCACAAGACGTGTGCGGGGGAAGGCGTGTCCAGGGGCCAGCGAGGGGCCCCAGGCTGGGCAGGGGAGGCGCACAGGAAGGACTTGCAGAGAAGGGGGTGGGGGGCAGGTTCGGATGGTCACCACAGCTGCAGAGCAGCAGACCTGTATGTTCCCGGAGCGATCTTCCATCTTCACTAGTTCACTGTTACAACGTGCAGGAGTCTGAAGGCCACTCCAGCAAACGTTTAAGAATGTTAACAACACAGTGGAGGTGCAAGGATCCACGTGGTGGGGGAGAGCCGTCAGGGGGAAGGGAAATGGGGCGCCAGGAGGCCCGCGGAGAGGCCGTTTGCACCAGGTACGGGGCATCACAGGCGCCTACTCTGAGAATTTCCCGACCCCTCCCTCACTCGCGGCTCTGCAGTGAACGCCAGGCCAGCTGCCCCCTGTCCAGTGAACCCGGAGAGACGGCAGGGAAGGTAGAGATGGGGCAAGAATAACCACCCCTGCCCTCCAACCCGCACAAAGCCTCCTTCACGAACCGACAAATGGGTCCCACCAAAGAGCTTGCGGATTCAGTGAGAACCTGAATCAAGCTGTGTGGCCCGGGATGGGCTGCGTCCGGAGGGCCAGGGAATCGCCGAGCAGAGCACAAAGGGCCAGGCACTGGGCACCCTTCCAGAGGGAGCTGTAGTGAAGAAACAGCCGTCCAGGAGCCGAGTCCTGGTCCTTGACCGCACGTCGCAACGAGGAGGCCACGGGTGCCGTGGATTTCTCCGTGTTTTAGTAATCAGCTGAGTTTACACACACAAAGAAATCACCGCTACCTTACGAAGGAACCATTTTCAATATGAAAGCCATATTTTTTTCCCCATTTATATACATTTTAAGATAATTGTTTCGGTTGCTGACAAAAAATACACCTATAGGCTGGGGCGCCTGGGTGGTTCAGTCCGTTAAGCGTCCAACTTCCGTTCAGGTCATGATCTCGTGGTTCGTGGGTTTGAGCCCCGTGTCGGGCTCTGTGCTGACTGCCAGCTCAGAGCCTGGAGCTGCTTCAGATTCTGTGTCTCCCTCTCTCTCTGACCCTCCCCTGCTCATGCTCTCTCTCTCTCAGAAAAAAACAAATTAAAAAACACATCTATAGGCAATTGTGTTTGGAATATTATGCAACTATGTAAAGAATATACAATTTAATGGGTCTACGGGATTTATAATACAGCGATACAAAGTTTTGAAACGGTCTAGGTGTGTCCTGAGTTTACACTTCTATGGTGTCCGTAGAGCCGCGGCTCAGGGCCCTGCACGTGAATGCAGAGGTGGGTGAGGGGCTGACCCCGCGGCTCCTGCAGCGGCCCTGTTTCCTTAAAGTCTAGTTCACAAATCCCAACCACGCTGGGGATGAGCGTTAGTGTTGAGTGGTACGGCGCACAGCACCTTCACCTTCCACAACGCCACGTCTCTGTGAGGTGACTGGACAGAAGAGGGCACCCCTGGACCATCAGCCCTTAAAAATGGTAACTCTGGGGACACCTGGGCGGCCCAGGCAGCTAAGTGTCCAACTTCGGCTTCAGTCATGATCTCACGGTTTGTGAGTTCGAGCCCCGCTTCGGGCTCTGTGCTGACAGCTGGGAGCCTGGGCTCTGCTTTGGATTCTGTGTCTCCCTCTCTTTGCCTCTCTCCAGCTCAGGATTTGTCGCTCTCTTTCTAAAATATTAAGCATGAAAAAAATATAAAAAACTTAATCGCTCATTTCCATGGGCAGCTAAGCTAAGTTCTCCACGGTGAGGATCTCTTCAAAGACCTAGGTAAAATGTGCCTCTCAACTATTCTCTGAAATATCAGTTGCCTCTCTCCAAATTGAATCAGGAAGCCGCTGAATGTGATTAATGCGAGGTGAGCCCTCTCACGAAGTCTGCTGTGCTGAGTCATCTGAGCCAAGAACACAGCCTCGACTGCAACACGTACCCCAACAGAGCCCAGCCTTCATTCCCTGGTCTCTTCTTTATTCATTCAACAAATGTTTGCACTGCGCCTGCTTTGAACCAGGCAGGTAGCGAGCTGTGCAGAGATGCACACGACCCCAGGAGCCCTCAAGGATGGATGACTGTGACAGCCCAGCCAAGGTCACAGCGGCGAGGGGAGAAGAGTCGCCCACTGGTACTGAGCAGACACTCAGTCTCTGACGTGTGATGTCACACTGCACCTCATGACAACCTTATGGAGAAAGCCCAAATGTTCCCACCCCACAAATGAGTAAACTGAGGCACAACGTGGTTTAGGAAGTTGCTCAGGGCCCAGCCGCTGGTGGATCCTGAAAGTCTGAGGGCAGAATGTGGACTCCGGGCCACACCGGAGCCCAGCAGAGAGGGCGGGCTCAGCTCTGCCTCTGTGGCGACGGGAAGAGCTTCCCCCGGAGGGGATGTCAGCTGTGCCTGGAGGACGGAGAGCCACACCCCGGGCATTCACCCGGGGCATTCACACAACGTGCGGGGAATGTGGGCTGGCACGTGGGGAGAGCAGATTTGGGAACGGAGCACAGGTGTGAAGGGCTGAAAATGTCAGGAGCCCCCACGGCGAGCGGGAGGTGGCTGGGCCGTGATTTATGGATTTCAGGAGCCCATCAAAGTCCCTACGTAATGGGAGCCAATGTAGGGTTTAGCAATGTCTTATTTTGTCAAGGAAGAAAAGAAAAACAGAATCAGCATTTTTATATTAATATTATAAAAGAATGTAAAAATATGGAAAGGAAATAATCCCAAAATAAAGACCAATCCTTTAACATGAATGCATTTAGCATTTTGTTTTTTAAATCTTACCACACAGGGGCGCCTGGGTGGCTCAGTCGGTTAAGTGTCCGACTTTGGCTCAGGTCATGATCTCACGGTTCGTGGGTTCAAGCCCCGCGTCGGGCTCTGTGCTGACAGCTCAGAGCCTGGAGCCTGCCTCAGATTCTGTATCTCCCTCTCTCTCTGACTCTCTCTTGCTCACACCGCCTCTCTCTCTCTCAGAAATAAATTTTAAAAAAACATTAAAAATTAAAAAAAATAACACCCTATCACACAATTGCATCAAAGAGAATGAAATACTTGTGAATAAGTTTAACCAAGGAGGTAACAGACTTGTATTCTGAAAACTAGAAGACTTTGAAAGACATTGAAGACCACACAAATAAATGGGAAGGTATTCCACGCTCACGGTTTGGAAAAATCAATATTGTTGAAATGTCCACTCAAGACAGTCTACAGATTCACTGTAATTCCTTTGAAAATACCACGTAGTTTTCACTGAATTACAACAAAGAATCCTAAACTTTGTGTGGAGCCACAGAAGACCCTGAATCGCCCAAGTAATCGTGAGAATGAAAAACAAAGCTGGAGGCATCATAGTTGCGGACTTCAAGCTGTGTTACAAAGCTGTAGTCATCAAAACAGTATGGTACTGACACAAACACAGATGCACCGAGCGATGGAACAGAGTAGAGAGCCCAGAAATAAGCCCATGTTTATATGGTCGATTAAATCTCACAAAGGAGCCAAGAATACCCAACAGGAAAGAGCCTCTTCAGTGCACAGTGTGGGGAAAACTGGACAGCAACCTGCCAGGGAACGAGCCTGCACCGCTCTCTCCTGCCAGCCACAGGGGTAAACCTGAAGTGGACTGAAGACCAGAAACTATTATAGGCCTAGAAGAAAACACAGGTGAGAAGCTCTGTGACATCAGCTTTGGCAATTTCCTTCTGGGCCAGCTCCTCAGGCGGAGGCTGCCGAATCTAAAATCCACAAGTGGGACCCCACCAGACCCAAAGCTTCTGCCCAGCAGGGGAGCCACCCACAAAGGAACATGATGGGAGAAGCTATCTGCAAAGCATCCATCCAAGTAAAGGTTAATAATTAAAATATGTAAAGAACTTATAACACTCAGGAGACAAAAATCAGTCCAATTTAAAAACGGGCAGAGGACATGACTAGACACTTTTCCAAAGACGACATCCAGATGGCTAACAGACCCAGGACAAGATGCTCAACATCGCTCATCATCAGGGAAATGCAGATCAAAACCACACTGAGACTCCCCCTCACACCTGTCAGAGCGGCTACAAGGAACAACTCAGGAAACAACAGATGTTGGCGGGGGTGCAGAGAAAGGGAGCCCGTGCACGGCTGGGGGGAATGCAAGCTGGTGCAGCCGCTCTGGAGAACAGTGTGGAGGTTCCTCAAAAAAGTTAAAAATAGAACTACCAATGCAATCCAGTAATTCTACTTCTGGGTATTTATTTGAAGAAAACGAAAGCACCGATTTGGAAAGGTACGTGCACCCCGATGTTCAGTACAGCGGTGTCTACGATATCGAACTGCTGCAGCAGCCTGAGCGCCCAGCAGCCGACGGACGGATGAGATGTGGTGCGTGCGCGGCCCATTTCTCCGGTCATAGGGAAGAGAGCAATCCTGTCACTGTGACAACACAGGTGGGCCTAGTGGGTACGGTGCTCGGAGAGAGACAAATACCATCTGTTTCCACGTACATGTGGAATCTAAAAAACAAAGACACAAAACAGATACAAAAAGCAAAGCAAACATAGGGAACACATGGGCGGTTCCCAGAGGGGAGGTGGGCGCGGAGGGGGTGAAATCGGTGACATGAAGATACAAAGTTCCAGCTGTGACCTAAGCAGGTCATGGGGATAGGAAGTCCAGCAGAGGGAACACAGTCAGCAAAGCTGTAACCACCTTGTGCGGTGACAGATGGTGACTGGACTTTCTGTGGGCGTCACGCCACAAAGAACCCAAGTACTGAATCACCGTGATGTGCCCCTGACACTACCACGCTACCCTACGGCTCTCCCACATCCACAGAAGCCGCCGCTCAGTGTCCCCACGGCACCCTGGTTCCGCACCTGCCACCGGCCGGTGAAAACTTTGTCACGGGCTGGCCCAGCTCCCGGCCGTAGCCAGAAGCTGCCGTTGTAAGCGATGTGCCGTGCAGGGCAGTGAGGGGCTCACAACCGGATTGAGATCGTGGGCTCAGTTGTGTGGAAGCTCTCGCCCCAGGACCTTGGAAAGGGACTGTATTTGCAGGCGGAGCCTTGACAGAGGTGACTTAGGTCAAAGGAGGCTGTTTCCGCAGCCCCAATCCAACTGCTGAGGAGAGGAGGCTGGGCACACTGAGAGACCACGCACGCCTGAGGACGGAGGCGAGACCGAGTGCGGACACGGGGTGGGCGGGTGTCTACTCGCCCAGGAGAGAGGCCCCAGGAGCCCCCACGCCTGCCCACGCCAGGATCCCTGACTTGCCGCCATGGGAATAAATGTCTAAACCACCCCGTCCATCATCATAGCCCATCGAGGCGGCCACACACGGCAGACTGGGGGGCTCACAGGCAAGGGCCTCTCCCGCTCACGGGTCTGGAGGCTGGGAACCCCCACTGTGGTGCCGGCAGATTCTGTCTGCTGAGACCTGCTTCCCAGGTCACGGACGGGGTCTCCTCCTTGTCGTCAAGTGGGGGGACGAGGGAGCTCCATGAGGCTCTTACGAAGCCACTAAACCCACCACGAGGGCTCCACCCTCATGACACCGCCCCCTCCTAAAGGCCCAACCTCCTTAGACCATCATATTGGGGTTAGATTTCAACATATGAGTGTTGGGGGGGGGCTACATGGTCAGCTCACGTGGCACGTGGCACTTCATCATGGCCGCCTGGAAACTAACGTGGTCATCCCATGTAAGGTAAGTAACTGTGCAGCTGTGACCAGAGGGGAGCCGTGTCGTACCAATGAGCCCCCTTGTCCCTTGCGCCTGTGGTCACCACCGACAGACACAAGAGCCGGCACCTCTGATGTCCCCTGACTAGCGCTTCCTCAGTCACGTGACTTTTGCAGGAACTGGTTGGCATGAAAACAGGCATGTGCCGAAACATCCAGGAACCATTTCTAAGTCCAAGGTTGCTCCGTCCCCTGTGTCCCCCTCACTCGGGCCCCTGCCTGCGGGGAGCCGCGGATGTGGACCTGCTGGGAAACTTGTGCCAGGCAGGGCGAGGCTCGTGAGCACACATGGAGCTGGGACCCAGGGCCTCTGCCACGGGCTTGAGGATGAAGCACACAATTTTGTGCCCGGTGCTCGGAGAGACCGCAGACGTCAGCTGCCCTGTCCTCCCCGGCATCCAACACCTTCTTCGGGTGCAAACCGCTCACAAAACAGATGTGCAGAAGCCCTTGCCTTGCTTTTATCAAGGGTAAGCCAGGCATGTGGAGGGTGTTCGGTAAGGGGTTAACTTGGCAGGTCTGGGGGCTCCGCCCCATGTGCTCCAGAGAAAGGAGTGGCCCTTTATGGTCGCTGGGAGTCAGCCCCAAAGCCCTTGAAACGTCCTGCCTGGCCAGAGCGCCCGTGTGTGTCTGGGACTGGGCTGCGCCAGATCCTCGGTGCTGACAGTGTGATTTATTGTGAATGCCTATTTTTGTTTGCCTGGGCCCTGGGCCACGCGGTGTCCGTCTGACCTCTGGGGCTGGAGGTGGGGTATGTGGGTCAGTCACAAGGGTGCCTCACGCCTTCGTGACTGCCCCCCCCCCCCGGGGTAAAGCCCCGCTCACAAGCTGGGTGAGCCCCCCACGGGCAGTACACTCTACGTGTCCCTCGGAGGCTGGTGCTGGGCAATTACGCGCCGTGGCTGCTCTGGCCCTCTGTCGTCTGGGCTCTGCCCTGTGCAGAGTTTAATGGTTACCCTTTTGCTGATAAAACATAACCAGGCACATAACAGTTTTTCTGGGTCCTTCTAGAGAATCATTGAGCTTGAGGGTGGTCTTAGGGACACATGTGAATAATAAATACATCATCATCTTCTAAGAACTGGTCAGGGTCTATGTCTCAGCTCATGGGAAGAAGAGAAAGAAGACTGGGTGTGGTGAGCGCAGACTTCTCAGCGCCCTGTGAGCCCCTCCGGTGAACGCGTACCAGAAACTAACATGTACAGGGAAAGAGACAGCTGGGCCCTCGGCACCTGCCTGACCATCTCCAGGGCTAAGGTGGCACTTAGGAAGCCATGCAGGGTAAGTGCGGACGGGAAAGAGCCGTGAACGGTATTTAAACTACTGCTGAGCCTCAATCCACGGAGAAGAGGTGTCACATACAGGGCGGATGACGCAGGCTGGCATTTCGGCAAACACGCTGTACTTCAGAGGCTCGCTAATTTCCACCGTGAGGCTCCGTTTCGTCGCTTCAGCTAACGCGGGGACAGGGAGCTCACGCTGGAGAGGAGCGGCCTCGGCTCGAACCCAGAGCTCCTCAGTGACGAGGCGCGGCCGAAATTCTAGCCCCGCCCGGAGTCCAGCTTTCTGTACTTGTGCACGTTGGAAGTAGACCTAATGCTGAAGCCCCAAACATGCCAGCCTGTCCGGAAAAACAAAACAAACAAAACAAAACACACAAAACAAAATAAAAACAGAAGGGAATAAACAAAAAAAACCCCTGAAAACTCAACTTCTCAGGAGCCCAGGAATTTCGCTCATCAATGGCTGTAAGTCACATACCAGGTAGTGTGATCACCAGTTACAGTCCCAACTTCCAAGCAGGATTATCTTTTTATTCATTTATTTTAATGTAAGAATTGTGAGTATGTACGGTGTACAGCACGGTGGGCTGAGGTCCGCTGATGGCAGAATTCCTGCGGCCAAAGGAATTTGTCTCCTGCCCCCACGGCTGCCCGCGTGGGTCCCGAGAGCCCCTGAGACCAGCTCTCTTACCGAGTTCCGGCGCTCCGTGCGGCACCGTCCGCCACGGTCACCGCGTCCCGCAGGGAGTCCCGGTTCCGGCGCTCCGTGCGGCACTGTCCGCCACGGTCACCGCGTCCCGCAGGGAGTCCCGGGCTGACCCCTCCCTCACAGCGCGGCCCCCTCGGCCAGCGCCTCCCCGTCCCCACGGCTCTGGGCTCGGCCTCTACCTGACGCTCTTCGACTCCGCGTGTCAGCGGGACGGCGCAGCCTTCTCTGTCCCCACGTGACATTCCGCACGCGGCATAATGTCCTCCGGGCCCATCCACACTGCTGCAAGTGGCTCCATCTCCTTTTTTTACGGCTGGGAATATCCCATTTTACGTACAGTTTCCTGTCTTGCCCCGCTTCACCCCTCAGGCAGGAGTCTGTCCTGTGGGTGCCCCGCCTGTGACAGCAGGGACCGCCCCCAGGACGCCCCGGGACCTGTGGGAGCCACGCGCCCAACCTCGCGACGCCTTCTTGAGCCCGCAGAGGAGCCCGACGGCCGCACGGCGTCCACCGAAGGCTCGCTGAGCCGCACCCACACGCGCCCCGTCCCGTCTGGAAGACCTGGGGCGCAGATGAGGAGTCAGGGAGCCAGCGGGTGGGTGCCGATGCTCCCACTTGGCTGGGAGGGCTGGGGACCCTAGTAGGAGGGCGGGGCCAGGGTCCCGCTGCCGAAATCAGGCCGCGAGGGCGGCGTCCCGCCTGCTGCGCCTCCCACGCGGCTGCACTGGTGCCGACGCTCCTCCCTTGCGGCCTCCGCCGCCTCGCGCGGGCAGTCGGGCCACTAGCAGGACCCGACGGAACCTGACGGATCGGTTCGGTTAAGAGAAAGTGCTCACAAAACTGCGTAACTTAGCGTTCTTTCATCCTTGCTACTGCCAACCCCCCCCCCCCCCCCCCCCCCCCGAAACGGCCACGCCTTCCAGCGCCGCAAGTCCTTCCTGCGGCAGCTGGCCTGGCCGCTGCCTCCGTCCACACCCGCAGCCTCTTGTTCACAGGACACCCCTCCCCCCTCCCCTGCCCTTCCGCTGGCCACCGAAGTCCACCAGAACAAGCCCCTTCCCGGGACCGCCAGCCTGCCCGGTGGGTCGGAGGTCAGCACCCTCCTTTCTGCGCCGCGTCTCCCACCTGCGGGCACAGCAGGCTCTTCCACAGGGCAAACCTTCCCTTCTGCCAGCTCGCAGCCCAGTCTGCATCCTCCGTGACCGCGCCCTGGGGTCCCGCCTGGCAGTGCCGCCCCCCAGGGACCCCCTCCGGGCCCGCCCCCTGCATCCTCCGTGACCGCGCCCTGGGGTCCCGCCTGGCAGTGCCGCCCCCCAGGGACCCCCTCCGGCCGCCCCCTGCATCCTCTGTGACCGCGCCCGAATCTCCAAGTGCCTGGACAGCTCCCTGTGTTTGCACCCATCACCGCTCTCTCTCAAACAGAAGTCCCGCGTGCTCAGGGCTCTCAGCGGGCACCACTGGACCCTTGGCCAGAGCCCTGCCTGCACACACACAGCTCCTTCCGAGCACCCGGTGACCGGGCCTAGCGCCCCGCACCCTGGGCCTGCGGCTGCAGGCGCTTCCGTTTCTGTCCCTTGTGAGGATCCAGGATACAGGTCACTCTTTCTTCTGCTCAAGGCTGTGCATCAGCTCAGCCATCATGTGCTAACTTATCACAGTGGACAGAAATGTGGCTTCAGAAAGTATCTGATGGGCAAGGGGGTGCTTAATCATGATAACGGAGAATTAGGAAGTATTTTGTAACTTTGGTGGACAGTGAATAAAGTGTGAAGGTTTCATTAATGTGATTATTGCTAATAACTAGATTATTACTAGTTCACCCATAATATACACATTTGAACTTAAGTTAAAATTTTCCTTGTGGTTTCTCCTATTAACTGTATCAGAAGTAAAATCTGAAACTGTCCATCAAGGATATTCTCCTATCTTTTAAAAAATTAATTTATTTTGAGAGAGAATGCAAATAGGGGGTGGGCAGAGACAGAGGGAAAAAAAGAATCCCAAGCGGGCTCCACACTGTCACCACACAGCCCGACGTGGGTCTCAAACCCACGAACCCTGAGATTATGACCTGAGCCAAAACTGAGAGTCAGTTGTTCAACCGACTAAACCACCCAGGCGCCCCCGATATCTTCCCTTCCACAAATGATTTTGTTGGGTAGGAAATGTTCAATAATTGTCACATTTTCAGCCTTTACTATATGACACAGTCACAACAAATGTATTTATAGTGTCACAATAAAGGAGATGTACAGAATACATGGAGAATATATGTAAACTCTGTACCATTAAGTATACTAGAGGTTAGCAAATCATGACAGCCTATGGGCCAAATCTGGCCCACTGCCTTTTTTAAATAAAGTTTTATTGGAACACATCACTCTTTCATGTATTGTCTAGGCTATTTTTGTATACTGGAAGAGTTGAGTAGTTGTGACAGAGTCCACATGGCCCGTAAAACTAACCTTTTTTTTTTTTTTACCTTAATTAAAAATATTTTATTACTCAAAATGCTATCATTTGAGCTTTCAGTGGGTTGGGATCTTTTTGCTGGTGGAGGGTCTGGCCTCAGTGTTGATGCTGCTGACTGATCAAGGTGGTGCTTGCTGAATGTCTGTGGCGATTTCTTAAAATACAGCAACGACGAAGTCTGCCACCTCAGCTGACTCTTCCTTTCATGAATAACTAACTTCTCTGATAGCGTTTTGCCTACAGAACTTCTTTCAAATTAGAGTCTGTTCTCTCAAACCCTGCCGCTGCTTTATCAGTCAGGTTTATGGAATATTCTAAATCCTCTTTACCTCATCTTCAGGAAGCGTAGCTTCCTTTTCAAAAAACTACTTTCTTTGCTCATCCATGAGAAGGAAGCAACCCCTCATCTGTTAAAGTTTTATCAGGAGATCGCAGCCACTCAGGCCCATCTTCAGCTCCAGTTCTAGCTGTTTCCACCATGTCTGCAGGCACTTCCTCCACCGGGGTCTTGAGCCCCTCAGTCATCCATGATGGCTGGAATCAGTGTCTCCCAAACTATTATTACGGTGGATATTGTGACCCTTCCCCGTGAATCGTGAATGTTCTCAATAGTATCTAGAATGGTAAGTCCTTTCCTTATAGGCTTTTAACTTACTTTGCCAGAGCCACCAGAGGAACCACCAATTCTGGCAGCTCTGGCCTTAGGAAATGTATTTGTTAGATAAGAAGACGTAAAAGTTGGAATGACTCTTTGATTCATGGGCTTCAGAATGGATGCTGTGTTAGCAGGATGCAAACCATTAATCTCACTGCACATCTCCATCAGAGCTCTTCGGTGACCAGGTGTATTGTCACTGAGCAGTAATGTTTTTAAAATATAATTTATTGTCACATTGGCTAACATACGGTGTGTACAGTGCACTCTTGGCTTTTGTGGTAGATTCCTATGGTTCGTCGCTTACATACAACACCCAGTGCTTGTCCCAACATGTGCCCCCCTCAGTGCCTGTCCCCCAACTTCCCATCTCCCCTATGCCCCCATCAACCCTCAGTTTGTTCTCTGTATTTAAGAGTCCCTTATCTATCCATCCATTTTCAGGAAAAGTCTGCTGACCCAGCTCCACATCACTTTATAGCACAGAGTTGTTCTACTATAATAAACACTAATTATTTAACTCAAAACGAAATCAGGAGACTCTCCATAATAATAATAAATATATTAAATATGCTCGTGGCACCCAGCAATTCATTGAATTGGAGGAAAGAATATTCAAGACGGCACCCCAGTCTTGGATTCACCAGGAGCGAGTTACTCAGTAGCTCATGGCTTGGCTGCATCTTCTGCAGGCTAGACCCCGGCACTACGCCCACTGACTGTGGCACCTCCGATATGGAATGGCGTGGACTCTGTCAGCTTCTCATGCTCTGTAGCCCACGGTACATGCAATACTCCAGGACCACGTCGATGAACAATGCCAAGGGATGACATCCATAGCATGTTAGGAGGTGGCCCCTTGTTAGCACATCTTGTTAATGTACCCCTGAAGTGGTCACAAGATGAGCCACTAAGGGCCACCCTGATTCATCTTTGCTTCTCTGGGAGCCCTCCTGGTCAAGCCTGGGCTCTCAGAGGCCTACACGACTTCTGAGAACGAGCATACTGCCCAATTTCTTGTATCAGGGCAGCAGTGCTCATTCCCCTGTCTGATCTTCCTGAGATGCCCCTTTAATGAACACAGCAAGCCTATCCTGTTAGCAGAGCTGCTGACGGAAGAATCCTGGTAAATACACCTATATGCATTGCAGAGAAGAGTGATTTATGAAGACAATCTTCAATTACAATTTGGCTACAAAGTATTTTTGCATAAGAACAATCTAACAAAATTAAATGTAGCGTAAAACAAAAATGTGCCAAAAGAATTAGCTCTCCTAAAAATGCTGGTGGGTGCAAAAGGCATTTAATTTTTTACACAGAAAGGAGAACATTACAAACTTCTTTTGTACCTACCTGTGGGTGTTACCGTGTCTACACCTCAAGGGGCAGGGTACTTTTCTACCTTTACTTTACACCAGCTAATGTGACATTGCTTAGGCAGCCTCCTGCAAATACGTAATCTGTCACTGAATCATGCGATCCCAGAAGGTAAAAAATAGGTTCTACTTTTTATCGATTATCACAACCTCTTCTACAGAATTCCTGCCAACAGTGCTGAGAGATTAAGCTCTGCATTTTCCAAAGCACTGAGCCAGAGGCACGTGCTCGCAGGGAAGAGCGCTCTGAGCTCAGACCCTCCGTGTTCACTGCGTCCCCATCCCCCGTGGCCTCGCCACTTAACCCTCTACAACTCAGGATTCCCACATATGAAGAGAAGGTGACGGGGTCTTCCTCCTACGGTCATGAGACGCCTTAAATGAGATAATGCATGTGAAGCTCCTCTTAGGGTTTCTCTATCAGTAAAAGAGACGAAACTGTGCACGCTGAGCTCTGAAGATGGCACGTGTCCTCATGAAGCCTGGCTCATGGCAGGGACCTCCGCACAGTGCTTCATTCTAGAACTGATCCCCCGACAGACTCCTTTCATCAAAGTCTCCAAGTCCCTGGAGGCCCATCTTCGGTAGCACCTTCTCCTTACGTTTCCAAAGTGGATGGAATGCCTCACTCATCTTGACACATCTAGCTTCGTCCCCATGTAACGTTCTCATGGGACGGATACTGTCTTGAGGTCTACTGAGGTCTCTCGGCCCCCAAGTGACTGCATGCTCTTGGTGCTGCATGGGTTTCAGATTTTATCCCGTTTGCTTGGCCTTTGGTTTGTTTGTTTCGACTTCTTGAATCGAGGTATAGTGAACACATTACAAGTTCACTCCCTCAGCGTGTGCGATTCGGCGGTTTTGGTACATTCCCGACTGTGCGGACGGCCACTACCACGTGAGACAAGCATGTCTACACTGCCCCTAAGTTAGCTCTGCACCTGTTACCCGGGACCCCTCGCCCCAACCTCCTCCAGACCCTGGGAACCGTCAGTCTCCACCTAAACGGAACCACACAGTTTGTAGACTCTTGGGTCTGGCTTCTTTCTCTCAGCAGAATTTCGGTGTTCATCCACGGTGTCCAGTGAATGAGAACCTCGCTCCTCCCTTGGCTCAGGAGCCTCATTGTGTGGCTACGCCTCCTCCTGTTCATCTGTTCACTGGTCCGTGGGTGTTGGAGCTGTTTCTGCTTTGTGGCTACTGCAAATAATACCGCGTTTGTGCGCGGACGGGTTTTCAGTTCTGTTGCGTGTGAATCTAGGATTGGTGTTGCCTGGCCATAATAAGTCCACATCTGACTTTCTGAGAATTGCCAAACTCTTTTTCAAAATGCCTGCATCATCCTACATTCTGCTCACAATGTGGGTGAGGGTTCTGGTTCCTCCCCGTGATCGCCGCCTGTTACCGTGTTTGCGGTCACAGCCGCGCTAGACGGTGTGAAACCGTACCTCGTGGTTCTGATTTGGATTTCTCTGGTGGCTGATCACGCTGACCTTGTTTTCATGTGCTCACTGGTTATTAGTGTATTTTCTTCTCGGGAAATGTTTAATTCTCTATCGCTTCTAAATTGGGCAGTCTTTCTCGTTGATTTGTGAAGTTCTTTATATATTCTGGATGAAAAGTCTACACAACATACCTTTAGCAAATATTTCCTACATTCTGTGGGTTATCTTTTCATGTTCCTGATTGATGATATCCTTTGAAGCACCGATTATAGTTTTTAATCTTTGTCTTTTGTGTCTGTGTCATTTGTCATATTTAAGAAATCATTGCCTGTGGTTACAAAAATTTGATCTACATTTCCTTACAGGAGTTCTATAGTTTTCTCTCTTACATTTAGATCTTTGATCCATTTTGAGTTAATTTTGGCATATAGTGTGAGGTAGGGCCCCTCTATACGCCTAACAATATTTCATACAGGTCTAGCAGACTGGAGTTTCTGATTCTTGTTTGTCGAATAAATGTGCATACATGAAAACATAGAGAAGCACAGAGTACAGAGTCTATTTTTATGAGATTTGTGGTATATTTTAAATAGCTTAACTGATTGGGGTTTTTGAGAGTTTAGAACAGAAAGCACGCATATCCAAATTTACTCTTGATGCCTGATTGCATTTCCTCCCAGCAAGCCCGTCCCCAGGAGGACCGACACCGGCCAGATGCTTACTTAGTACCGGACAGAAGATGCCTCCTCTGGTGATTCAGCTAATAGATGCCCTCATGGGAGGTGATGCCATTCCCATTTTCTGAGTGGCGGTGAAAGAAGTCAAACTACTTCCTCCGTACCTTAAAAGTTGGAACGCATACCCAGACATCTCTAGAAACAAGGACAGGAACAAAAGACTGTTCTTTTACTCAGCCCTCATCATCTCCTTTTCTTTTCTTTTTTTTTTTTTTTAATATTTTTTATTTATTTCTAGGGGAGAGAGAGAGAGAGAGAGAGAGAGAGAGAGACAGCGTGAGCAGGGGAGGGTCAGAGAGAGGGAGTTACAGACTGAAACAGGCTCCAGGCTCTGAGCTGGCAGTCAGCACAGAGCCCGACGCGGGGCATCATCTCCTTTTCAAATCCCTCCATCTTTGGGCCACCCGGGGGGCTCAGTCAATTAAGCCTCCGACTTCAGCTCAGGTCAGATCGCACGGTTCTGGGTTCGAGCCCCGCGTCGGGCTCTGTGCTGACAGCTCAGGGCCTGGCACCTGCTTTGGATTCTGTGTCTCCCTCTCTCAACTATAAATAAACATTAAAAAAATTCAAATTCCATGGGGCGCCTGGGTGGCTTAGTTGGTTAAGCGTCGACTTTCGCTTGGGTCATGATCTCGCGGTTCGTGGGTTCGAGCCCCGCATCGGGCTTTGTGCTGACTGCCAGCTCAGAGCCTGGAGCCTGTTTCAATCTGTGACTCCCTCTCTCTCTGACCCTCCCCTGCTCACGCTGTCTCTCTCTCTCTCCTAGATATAAATAAAAAAAAAAACATTAAAAAAAAAATTCAAATCCCTTCATCTTAAAGCCGAGGGCGGGTGCTCGCAGCCTCACGCCAGGAATCGCGGAACCCTGGTTCAGCAGTGACGTGACTGAACGGCCTTGAACACACAGACATCAGGAAAAAGGAGTCTGAAAGGCCATCAGCCCAACGCCAGCAGCGCTTGGGGCGGTGGTGTGCACCAGGCAGGGGCCGTCCCCTTCTGTGGCACCAGTCCCAGCGCCGGCTGCGAGCACAGCTCCCCCCGGGTCGACTGCCGTTTCTTCCGCAGCCAGGGGTCCTCTTAGCAACAGGCCGTGGCCCCCTTCCTGCCGCGGCGACTGTCAGGAGCAGGCCCCTGGCTTCCTATGAGGCCACTGGCCGTTGTCATAAATGCCCCTACCTTACGCTAGGTGTACGCTGGAAATAGGGTGGTTTAGGAAAATCACTGTTCTCCAGGAGAGCTTTAAACATTTAAGAGCAAATACTATTTTAAAAGAAAGGGAGAGTAAAATTTACATTCCCGTTTGGGAAAGGCTCTGCTATTTTCCCCATTTCCCCCATATTTCATATAAGGCAAGGCAAGGAGGGTAGAAACAAAAAACAAAACAAAGCAAACCAAGGAAAGCGGCGGTGAGAAGCGTTACCGGCCACGTGGCGTGGCTTTGTCACTCCCCGGGCCCGCTGAAAAGGGGACCGCAGGCCCCGGGCGGTGCTACACGCAGCGAGCTTCCTAACCGGGGCTCCATCCCTGGTGTAAGTGCAGGGTCTCCCCCCCCCCCCCCCCCCCCCCCCGCCCCGAAACGCAGTCTTCCCGGGTCGGTCAGGACTCGGCCGGGTCTGCCTGTGGGTCCCCGCCATCCTCCACAGACGGGTGAGGTGGCCACAGGATAAGACCCCGAGGCGCAGCGCCCCCGCCTGGAACACTTTCTTGCGCTGTAACTGCCCCCTTCTGTAAAAATATCCCACTTTGTACTAACCTCGAGCGTTAGCGGGCGCGCCGCCCGATTCATGCCGGTCAGATGTGTGAGGGTTTCCCGGTCAGGGCTCTGTGACTCAAGGACTGGAGGGCGCGGGCGCTCCTGGCGGAAAGCCTCACGCCCCGGGCCGCCCCTGTGCTTTGCAGCGGTTACCCTCTCCTCGTATCTTCCAGACTGGGGAGAAGAGCTTTGCGGACTGGGGCGCCCCAGTCCTACGTCGCCACACTTCTTCCCGAGGGCCGGGTGCAGGCAAGCAGGCATAGGCAAGCGCTATGTGCTCAGCGTCTGGAACACTGTGGCCGCGCCTGTCAACCCTGACTTGGGGCTCAGAAGTGCGGCCACCACCACTGTCACCATCTGCCTCAGCAGCCACCGGCTACCACCCCTGAGCCCCAAGGACTGGCCGGAACTCCCACAAACAGCGCGTTCCCAGCGCACCCTCGTCAGTGCTGGGTGCTCAGCGAACCCTCTATTTCGGGATGGCCGCGGGAAGCTCTGGAAAGCTTGAGTGAGTTGCTCAGGGTCATTTTTTTTTTAGTCAAAACCATGTTTTTCTGACTGTAGAATCTACGCTTTTCAACGAGACTCCCAATTTTGACCCTGCAGGGAAGGTAAGAGAGACAGTATCTCTACGAAGCGAGCGAGGCCAGCTCCCGGTGGCATGTAAAGAGGACTGAGCACCACCCCCCCCACGTTAGCTGCGCGGCCGCCGCGGCCGTCCCCCCCTCCAGCGGCCAGCTCAGAGGTCTCTGACTCGTGGCTGCAGGGTCCCGGGCGGCCCCCAACGTGCTGGAGGTGCAGACGCGGAGGTGGGTGGGGGGTGGGGGGGAGGAGGCTGCTGGGTGCACAGGGCCCCATGGGGCTGTCAGCCAGTGACAGGAGAGGCTGGACGAGGTGCAGTCTCCCCTCCCTGGGCATCCTTGGCCTGGAGAACCTTCCAGAAGGAAGCTGTCCCACAGCAGACGTCTGTCTGACTTTGCACCTATTGCTGGAAACTAAGTGCTCCCGCGCCTCCTCCTCCCAGCTCCCTCTCCCCAGGGGACGAGCACCTCAGACACAGCTGCTCCGCTGCTTCCACGCCAGCAGCGAGCCGGCGTGTAAAAGGAGTGTGGATGGTAACAGCAGTGTCGAAAACGCGCTTGGAGACCGTCCTCTGATGCTGGGAACACACCCCCAAGAGGAGCGGGAGTCGGCTGATGTCCTCCCCCCCCCGCACAGGGTGCCGGGGTTTGGTGCCCTCGGGACCCGGGGTCTGGGTTCTGGAATCACCCCGGAGCACGGGGTCAGAGGAGCCGGATCGCAGGGCAGGAGGCGGCAGCATCGCTCGGGTTCGGGGTCACTTCCTCGGGCGACGCCTGCTCCCCCGGGCCTGTTCATCCGGAGCTGGTGCGGGATCCCCCTGCGGCCACACTCCTGCCCCTGACGGTGCTCCGTGCGCATCGGGCACTCGAGGTGCCCTCCTTCCGGACCGAGCAAGAGATGACGCTCTGCGGGTCACCCTTGATTATCAGGAGGGCTGGGGCTTCCTTTTTCTAGTCTACCTTCTTGTGAGCACGTATCCCTTTCCTGCAGGGCGCGGGGTGGCGGGGACGGGGGTCCGGGCGCCGCTTCAGGTGCGGCGGCGGGGGTGCGGGGCTGGGGGCTGAGGTGTGCGGGGGGCACGGCCGGGGCTCGGCAGGGAGCACGGGGGAGGGCCCAGCTCTCGGCCGCACCCCACGCCCGTCCACTGGGGACGCGGAGCATGAATTACCCCGTTTCCCAGTGCGGGACAATTAGCACCCAGCTTCCGTCTGTGGCGGGAGGAGCCGGCCCAGCGGCGGGCAGGCGGGGGCGGGGGCCGGGGGGGCCCGGGGGCCGGGCCTGGTGCTGCCCCCGGGGCTGCCGCGGAGACCTCGAGTGAGGCGGCCGCTAGCTCCCCAACGGCGTGTGCTTCTCCAGCCGAGGGGACCCCGGGGCTGCGGCCGGGGGGCCCTGCCCGGACCCTCCGCACGGACTCGCGCCGAGTGGCCTCCACTCCCTCTACCACCTCGCGCCTTTTCCCCAGAGGCCTCTCCGCTGCGCGGCCGCGGTGGGCGTTTCCCCAGATTCAGCCCCGAGGCCGCCCCCCTCGTCTTTCCCGCGGAGCGCGCTGCCCCGGCTGGTCCCACGGGTCTGGCCGCACCCCTAGCGGGTCCACACCGCGCCGCCGCCAGCCTCAGAGGCCCCTGGGGCCCAGCACCGCCCCCTCGCACAACGGCTGGGTTCTTGGAATCGATTCTCTTTGTTTCTTACTTCCAAACAGTTTCATCAAGTTCAACAAATTTAACCCAAAATTAACACCTCAACTTTTTAAATTATTTTTTTACACATTTAGTTTTGAGAGAGACAGAGCGTGAGCAGGGGAGGGTCAGAGAGGGGGAGTCACAGAACCCCAAGCAGCTCCAGGCTCCGAGCTGTCAGCTCAGAGCCCGACGTGGGGCCCAAACTCAGGAACCGCGAGATCATGACCTGAGCCGAAGTCAGACGCTTAACCACCCAGGCGCCCCAGTACCTCAACTTACTCACAAAAGTGATTTATGTTCCATCTTTCTTTGCATTTCAACCCAGCTTACCGCATTTGGCTTACGGGGTACAGCTGACACACGCGACTGTGCATATTTAATGTGCCCACTGTGATGAACTCGGACACAGGTGTCCTCCCAGAGGGCACTGCGCGGCTCGGGCTGACCCCGCCTCCCAGAAGGCACTGCGCGGCGCGGAGGTCACCCTCTCCCAGAGGGCACTGCGCGGCTCGGGCTGACCCCGCCTCCCAGGAGGCACTGCGCGGCGCGGAGGACACCCTCTCCCAGAGGGCACTGCGCGGCTCGGGTTGACCCCCACCTCCCAGAAGGCACTGCGGGGTGCACACAGCCACCACCTCCCAGAGGGCACTGCGCGGCGCGGAGGTCACCCTCTCCCAGAGGGCACTGCGCGGCTCGGGCTGACCCCCACCTCCCAGAAGGCACTGCGGGGTGCACACAGCCACCACCTCCCAGAGGGCACTGCGCAGCCCAGGAATGTAGCTGCAGATCCCCGGCACCTGCAAAGTGCTAGGATGTGGTCTGGAAGATTCCGGAATATCCCGTGACTTCTTTCATGTTCATTCTACAGATGGAGACCCTTCTGTTTAAGAGGAGCAAACATCCACTCCTCGAAGGGGTCTCTGCACAGGGCACGTGCTGTGGACTGACCTTTGAGCCTGGAAGATGCGACACCACAGCCCCCACGTTCCGGCAGCTGCACTTGACTCAAAGGGCAGTGGGTGTTGCTGCCGGGGGACGGGTGTTCGGGAAGGAAGGCACCGCTGGGGGTCCTTTTAGGAAAACAGCAGCAAGGCTGCCTAATCCCGCCCACGTCTGGCAATTTTCTCCAACCCCAGCTGCTGGCTGCACCAGGCTCGGAGCTGGTGTCCTTCTGCAGCCACGGATTCATGCCTGGCCACGGACGGCCCTGGGCCATCACTGCTCCGTGACACGCAGGGCATGACAGTCAACAGACTGTATTATGGTGCTGTGACAGCAAAGACTTTTAGTGCAAGCAGGGTTCACGAATGTGGCAGGACCACGGACATCCCCAGCCCCCGGAAAAGGCTCCAGAGGGAAAGACGAATTTAGAGTTTACTGCAACACAGTTTGGGGGCCGGAGGCAGCCTCCCAGCGTGGGGAGAGGAGGGCAGACACCTGCGGGCTGCAGGCTTACAGAAAGCACCGCTGTGCCGGTCACTGGGTTGCCAACAAGCAGCCAGGAGTGTGATTATCCACCGAGTGGTGAGCCGGCCACGGGGTGCTAACGGCGAAGACCAGCTGAGGCGCCCCTGCAAACAGGCTCCCGTCCTGATTCCCAAGTGCCAGGGCTCAGTGTTGCGCCCTGGTGCCCGCTGGTGGCCCAAGGATGACCATGTCCCTAACTAGTAAGAGACACATCTCCCCCTGAACACACACAACTGTGACCACAAATGACTGGCCACAAGGACCACCAGACGTGGCATGGAATACAGCCACTTCAGGGCAGTCTGCTCTGGCAGCGGGAGAACTCGCTGGACCCTAGATGGATTCGACGAAGAGGGGAGGTGGCCACATTCTAGAGCAAGATCCCCTCCCTTTCTCAAGCCACATAAGAAAACGGTCCTTGGGGAGAATACATTTTACTCGACAGAAGCCTATGTACCGTGGGGGAGAATGAGCATGACACGGCACACCCGCGTCTCCAGGCACTGCCGGTGCCTCCCAAGGTCCAGACGTGGTGTCGGGGCTGAGAACACAGCAGCGGAAAAAGCAGCACCTGTCCTTCCGTGAGCTCCCGTTCCAATTCGAAACATAGGAAATTAGCTCTGGACCTGCTTGAATGTGTGTATGTGTGTGTGTGCACACGCCTGTGTGTACAGGTGGCCCTGGAATGACCAACCCCCCATGTACAACTTCTGACTCCCGAGTCTACTAATAGCCCGCTGTTGACTGGAAGCCCTACTGGCTGATGACACAAAGTTGATTAACTCAGATGCTGTGTGTCACATGTATTACATGTCGTATTCTCACAATAAAGTAAGCGAGAGAGAAGAAAATATTATGAAGAAAAGTCTACTGAGGAAGAGAAAATACATTCATAGCACTGGACTGCGTTGAAAAAAATCTGGGTGTAACTGGACCCGCATACTACAAACCTGTGTTGTTCAGGGTGAACTGAATTTGCAAGATGGGATCGTTTCTACAAAGGCAAACAGGCAGAGTGGATGCATTGCCCTAAAAATCGCCAGCGCTCTGCCTGTTCCTCCCCCCTCCCCCCTCAAACCCGGGCATCACTGATGTTCTTATTGTCTCCATCGTTTTCGTTCTTTCAGGATGTCACAGGGCTGGAAGCACACAGTACGTGCCTTTTTCACACTGGCTTGTTTCACTTAGTGATACACGGTTAAGGTTCCTCCAAATCTTTTCAGGGCCTGACGGCTCACTTCCTCTTAGCTCTGAAGGATGTCTTGCTGTCTGGATAAACCGGCTTAGTCATCCACTCACTGAAGGGCATCCTGGCTGCTCCCAAGGTGTGGAGTTCTGGAGGCAGCTGCAGGCTTCGGGTGCACATGGGTTTCGGCTCCTTTGGGCAAACACCAAGGCACCCGTTCCTGAGGCAATTGCTAAGACTGTTTTAGTTCTGTAGGAAACCGCCCAAGTGCCCTCTCGAGTGGCCGCGCCGTTCTGCACCCCCCCCCCCCCCCGGGCGGCGGGAGTCCCTGCGGCTTCGCGACCCGCCCGCACGCGGTTCTGGCTGCGGCCTGCTGTGAAGCACGCTAGCTGAGGGGCGTGCTGACATCAAGTAACGATCTGGGTGGGCTGCAGGGTGTATGTGCTTGGGGCTCGAGGGGACACTTACGTTTAAATATCAGTTAAAGAATCATCAACGTATAGTCCTCATTTACGACAGTGAGAAGGACGGGGTGGCCTGGAAAATAAATGGAAATCGAGGAAGCGTCCAAGGATAGAGCTCTGGGCACCAACACATTTAGAAGCTGGAAAGACAAAGAGGCCCTGGAGAAGGAAACTTCCAGTTTTCTGTGTAACTGGATAAGCTGCCAGCGATGTAAGAGGGGAACGGGGAGACCACGCGCAGGCGGTGGGGACGCTGCGGCGCGGCTGTGACCACGGAGCGGCCGCCTGGGGGAGGCGAGCGGCAGGTCCGCGCAGCGGGGAGGGGGGCCCCGAGCGGCACCCCTGCACGGAGAGGGCCCGCCTGCCACAGCAGCCTCACCCCGCGGCCACCGAGGCAGGTCGCGGCCTCATGGGGCTGGGGTGTCGTGTTGTTTACCTGCTTAGAGAAGGGGCGTGATGCCCTGAGGGGCCCTGCAGTCCTCCAGGCTTGCGCGTAGGAGACGCAAGGGAGAAACAGCCTCTAGTTAACAGTCCTCACCGGGGCGCTAACTGGGGCTCCATGCGGCGCCTGCAGCCGCGTGGCTGGTGCAGGATGTACGCTCTGCCCACGACCCCCAAACCCTCTCTGTTGCCCAGACATGACCCCCGCTCCTTACTCACCTGATGTCCCCGGGACCTGGCACAGAACTGGTATAGAGGGGACATCCAGTGAACACCCGCTCACCCAGCGTCCCCTGGAGCCCAGACACTACTAGGCCTTCAATACACGCACGCACACACTTTAAGGAAGAAAGGACAGAAATGTACATTTTCAGAACCATTATATGTTGGTCTAAAATGAACTTTCAAAAAGAGAGCTGGCTTAATCCAACTGATTTATAAGACATGAAAAAGAGAGTATTGATCCTAAAATGAAATACCATTTCATCTGAATTGGCAAAAATTTTTGGAGCCCGGGCCATTCTGGCATACTTCTGTGACTAGTTAAGAGCATTTCATAAGGGAATTCCAGAAATTAAAGACTGACTAGAAGAACCTTCTTCTTTTTCTTTTCCTCCATAATCTGCAAAGGCTTCTCCATCTCTTAAGCCTTCGTGGCCCGTCTGGGCTCACTCTGGGCTGCGGACCAGTAATGCGACTTCATCACATCGCCAGGGGCCCACTTCGTCACCCTCCTCGGGACTTTGCCTCTGGCCTTCTTGCTGGCGCATTCAGGCGCCTCACCGCCGGCGCGTTTTTTCCAGCTGTGCCCCTGTGCCGCCTGCCTCTCCCCAAGGCTGAGGGGCCGTCTTTCATGCAAACTCTGCAGCAAACCTACAGAGCTACTCCAAGTGTTAAGGTTGGGATAATCAGACGCTTCATCCTTTATTGCATCTAATTTCCTGAAAGCCTCCAGGAGGCTTCTCAGCCAAATCACTCAAGTGTTCACGCAAATATCTGTTTTCTACGTTTCCCAGAAACGTCTCTGGAACGTGAAAGTCCAAATATTCAAGTAGCATTCTGACATTTCCACTGTGTCTTCCATTATCATGGGACATTTATTTTATTTTGTTGTTGTTGTTCTGTCTTTTCCAATAGTTTTCAAGAAGGCTGAATGATCGTGATCGTTCTATTTATACTAACCGTAAAAGATCATCACGGCAGAAGAGTCCCCCCCCCCCCCTTCACCCATAAGCCTAAGGGTCTGCTGTATTCTCTGTGGGCCTCAGGTTCCTAGCCCACAACCCCTGTATTTATGTCGAACCTAGGAAAGAACACCCACAATTAATAAAAATCTGCATAATGGATTTGTTTGCAATTTTAACGACCAAATAAGCATTCTTAAAAGTCCTGCATTCATGCAAACAGGCATGAGTATAAGCTGTGATCACACTAAAACGAGACATACAAAATTATCTTGTGGAGAGTGCAGCGCTCTCACCAGGGCATGGGCTGGGCAGGGGAGGTGCAGGGTGAAAGGGGGGTCCCTGTGCTTAGGCAGCAGGGGTGGGGCATGAACCAGCACAGGATCCGCTGAGCGTGGGGCCCTTTGCACTGATGAAATGCCGACCACCGCGGGCCGGTTCCTGGGGACTGGGGCATGTGCTAAAGGAAGATGTGGCTCCCAGCACAAGACACGGCACCAGAGAGGTAAACGGCACCGCCTGCAGGCAGTCTGGTCCCAAACGATCGAGCTGGAAGTCTCTAGACAGGTCACAGATAAGTTTGTTACTCTACTAACTAAAGTCATATAAATTTATTACTGGTTCAACTTATGCTCAAAAACAATGGGTATATGACTTTCAAATAAGGTTCAAGCTAATTTCTACCATAATTCAGTAATTTTTTTGTTGCTAATCATGGTCTCATGGTGAGGGGAATGCTTCCTTTTACTTCAAACAAGAGCATAGCCATCCCTCTGCATCCAGATTATTATTTTTCTGTATGCATTAGAGCAGTTTAGACTGAAATATCTCATTTTCTATAATCATGTATTATAGCTACTTTGTAAACACTTTCATTCAAATTCATTGTATTTTTTCTTTTTATTTCCTTGGTTTTTTTTAACTGATGAATTTGCTTTGCCTACAGCTATCATATCAAATCAATTCAACTTCGTGATATATTAGGTTTGCTTTTTAGAATTTACTGAAAAACACGTTCAGACTTTGCTTTCCTAGCACTGCTCTTATGTGATAGGGCATCCTGGACCATTACATCTCTTCTATTTGTGGCCAATATTTCCCAGTTGCTATACACTGAATGTCTGCGTCCCCCCTGCAAATTCATAATACTGAGGGTACTCAAGCCAAGGTGATGGGTGCTTTGGGAGGAGATGAGGTCATGAGGGTGGAGCCCCATGACGGATTCGTGCCCTCATTGGAGACCCCGAAGAGCTCTCAGTCCCTTCCAGAGGACAGAGCAAGAAGACATCATCCGTGACCCAGGAAGAGGTCCTCACCAGACCCTGGGCCTCCCAGAGCCTTGATCTCGGCCATCCACCCCCTGAACCAGGAGAAGCAAATGTCTGTGGGTTACAAGTCACCCCATGTGTGGTGTTCTGCTGTGGTAGCTCAAATGGATTGAAACCAGTGTTTCGGGATTTTTTCCTTTTTTTTCTCTGCGTGAATAGACAATTACTGTCTTAAGCCTAGGTGGTCCTGTGGAACTTCCGGTCACCTCCTACAACACATATGTGAGGAAGGCAGGTCTGCCCACAACACGCCTCGAGACCCACTTCCAGGACCAGTGATGGAAATTACCCCTCCAGTCAGGGATGCATCTGAGTGGCGTGCGATACGGAAACCAGCAGGCCCCTGCGGCGCCAGCCAGCCTCCTATGGGCGCAAACCTTTCTAGGGGCCTTAACAACAGTCCGTTAAATGTTCTCGTATTTTCCTCCATTACATTTATTTACTCCCCTGCAAATATTTACATTTTTCAAGAAGGACAAGTTCAGCTGCTCTGATCGATTTTGCACAAGCTAAGCTGGTGATAAGCAAGTGAGGTGGTGCTATTCAGCCTGTAAGACCAGGGAGTGAACGACCACTTGTGCATGAATAGGATTGTGCACTGGAGGCAGTGCGCCATGTAAAGGAGGAGAAGCCGAGTGGCTGGGGCAGGATTTCCAGTGTTCCGGCAAGAAGACAACACACACGCGCATTGTAACATTTCAGTCATCCTGCACTGGAGTTACATGCGTCTTTTTTCCATGTGCAACTGGGATCATACGGTGTAAAGAAGGGCCGGTGAGGGGCGCCTGGGTGGCTTAGTCGGTTAAGTGACCAACGTTCGCTTAGGTCATGATCTCGAGGATTGTGGGTTCGGGCCCCGCGTCGGGCTCTGTGCTGACTGCCCGCTCAGAGCCTGGAGCCTGTTTCAGAGTCTGTATCTCCCTCTCTCTGACCCACCCCTGCTCACGCTCTCTCTCTCTCTCTCTCTCATAGAAATAAATAAAAAAGATATTAAAAAAAAAAAAAAGAAGGGCCGGTGAAATTCATTCTGATGATTACAATTCACATTTTTCTTTACTTAGGATGGCATTAAAGAGCAAATAAAGAAAACCGTGACAGAGGAGATGGTGAGGAAATGAAAGACTTCATGTTTTCATAGCACTTCTTCCTGATTATGCAACAAAGGACCCCGTATTTTCCTTCTGCACCGGGGCCTGCAGATTAGGTCTCTGGCCCGCGTTGCAGCTGACGTTCTCACGGGCCTCCAGCTCCCTGGGAAGACGGGGATCTGCGGGGATCGGCCTGTAATTTGTACTGGGCAAGTGTTACCAAATGGCAGGACTGGGCTTCTGTGGCGGAATGTGTCTGGAAAGCTAAGTCTTTGGGGAATCCTTGGGGAAAACTGCAGGAGACTGAGATAACCCCGGCACGGCAATCTTACACTTTACCTTCTCAGGGAAGCAGATCTGAGTTTGGCCATGTTTCGAGGGCAAGGTGGACCACCCTAGACCACCTTACACTTTGCAGACGCCACTGCCCAGGACACGATGAGCAGCAGGTGCAAACCCTTGGCAGAGGGCGGGGGCGGGAGGGGGGATGTCTGGGTAGATTCCCCTTCTGTCTTCTTAACCCATTTAGGGGGAGGCTCCTGTTTTATCCCAAATTTAGAAGAAATGTTAATAAGATTTAATTTATGCTTAGCTAGCAATGTATACATACGAAGCCTATAAAATACAATAAATTCCTCAAGCATCCCAAATCTTGAAACCATGGAAGATATGAAAGCTCACTTAAATAACAGCCCCTGCATTTCCCACGGCAGCCTGGTTGCAGTGTGGCAGGTGGCGCCAAGGACCAGTGGCACCCGAGGCCCAAGAACGGCCAGCGTCAGGCAGAAGGCCACACGAAAGAGGCCCCATCTGTAAGGTGCCTGGGCCCTGCCCTGGGTAAGGAAGCCGGCTCCTCACTTTGCTGGGCTGTGGGGAAAGGTTTTGTTTTAGGTATTAAAGTGCCTTCTTCTCTCTTCACTGGTATTTTAGAGAGAAAGACAGGAAAAGAGAAGCGCGCCTGTCGTAGAGTCTGGTCCCTGTTAGTTCTCAATGAGTAAGGACCAAAAATTGACTAAAACAGATGCAGCACAAGGAAATAGGGGTTAACGTGCTCAAAAGGAATTTCTGATTGGATGACACTTTCTGTTTCCCTTATCATACAATCTGGGGAAAAAAGCTTTTATGGAACATGTATATAACACTGTGCTTCAGACAACTTAACGTTTGGAGCGATATGTTAATGCCCGAAGAGCGTGCTCGCTGTGGACGCCGAATCCTGCAGATGTGCATTTTGGAATCATTACAAACAAAGATGGGGACGTAAAATCTTACTCAGCTTGAAAAGGGCAAATGTACCAGCAATCCAGTTCGCTTCCAATTTTGTAAAGTCAGAGCAGGGCTGGGTTTACAGTCCCTACAAACAACACGGAACAGAACCCGCATGTGCCCTCGGGGACAGGCGGTCTGTGGATGCACCGAGACTCTGCTGTTACTGACTTACAAACATCGACCGGGTGTTATGGAGCCCGGACCACAGTTTGTTCTGATTTAGAAAAGGAAAAGTAATGTTCAAAAGCAGTTCAACAGCAAAGGATGCATCTTCAAAATACAGACGCCACAGTACCAGCTTGCCTCCCTCAATTAACACTTCTCATTTGATGAACCCAAGAACCCCAAAGATTAGATGTCATTGCCAATCTCTCCTGTTGGATACTATGGCAAATACACACTTTACTTGACAAATAAAACTGAATCCATCCCATATAAGGAAACAGCAAGTCCTTATTCTGCTGAAACCACCCTCCGGTGCTCTTTGCCAAGAGGCACAGCAGAAATAATGAAATCATTATGGAAATCATCATCGTCATCACGAAAAGCTGTCTGCTCAAGATAGGCATGATTAGGAAGTGAGCCAGCACGTGAAACTTCTTTCTTTCCCCGAGGAGCTCTAAGCTATCATCATGGCAGACGCGGTGTGCTGGCTTTCGGGGACAGACTTGTCCTAGCTGCTCTAGGAAGCAAATGAAAATGAAAATATGACAGCCCAAACCCTTTGGGATGCAGCGATGGCAGTCCTAAGAGGAAAATACATTGCAATCCAGGACAATCTCAAGAAACAAGAAAAATCCCCAATAAAAAAATCTAACAGCACACCTAGAGGAACTAGAAGCAGAACAGCAAAGAAACCCAAAAACCAGCAGAAGAAGAGAATAACGATTAGAGCAGAAATAAATATAAAATTTAAAAACACCAGTAGAACAGATCAATGAATCTAAGAGCTGGTTCTGTGAAGAAAATAAAATTGATAAACTCCTAGCCAGACTTCTCAAAAAGAAAAACCCAAAGAGATAAAATCACGAATGAAAGAAGAGAAATCGCAACACCACAGAAACACAAACAATTATCAGGGAATACCATGAAAAACTGTATGCCCCAACAATCTGGACAATGTGGAAGAAATGGAAAAGTTCCTAGACACCCACACAGTACCAAAACTCAAATGGGAACAAACAGGAAATTTGAACAGGCCCATAACCAGTGAAGAATTTGAATCAGTAATAAAAATCTCCCAATAAACAAGAGTCCTGGGCCAGATGGCTTCCCAGGGGAATTCTACCAGACATTTAAAGCAGAGTTAATACCTATCCTTCTCAAGCTGTTCCAAAAAATAGAAACGGAAGGAAAGTTTTTAGACTCATTCTATGAAGCCAGAATTACCTTGATTTCAAAACCAGACAGAGACCCCACTAAAAAGGAGAACTACAGGCCAATATCCCTGATGAACATAGATGCAAAAATTCTCAACAAGATACTAGCAAATCAAATTCAACAGCATATGAAAATAATTATTCACCATGATCAAGTGGGATTCATTCCTGGGCTGCAGGGCTGGTTCAATATTTGCAAATCAATCAATGTGATACATTGCATTAATAAAAGAAAGGATAAGAACCATGTGATCCTATCAATAGATACAGAAAAGGCATTTGACAAAATACCTTATCCTTTCTTAATAAAAACTCTCATGAAAGTCAGGATAGAAGGAACATACCTTAACATCATGAAAGCCACATATGAAAGGCCCTCAGCTAACATCATCCTCAACGGGGAAAAACTGAGAGCTTTCCCCCTGAGGTTGGGAACACGGCAGGGATGTCCACTCTCACCACTGTCGTTCAACATAGTGCTGGAAGTCCTAGCCTCAGCCATCAGACAACAAAATGAAATAAAGGCATCAAAATTGGCAAAGAAGTCAAACTTTCATTTTTCACCCAACATGATACTCTACATGGAAAACACGAAAGACTCCACCAAAAAGCTGCTAAAACTGATACATGAATTCAGCAAAGTGGCAGGGTACAAAATCAGTGTACAGAAATCGGTTCCATTTCTATATACCAATAATGAATTAACAGAAACAGAAATCAAGAAATCGATTCCTTTTATAATTGCACCAAGAACCATAAAATACCTAGGAATAAACCTAACCAAAGATGTAAAAGATATTTATGCTGAAAACTATAGAAAACTTATGAAAGAAATTGAAAATGACACAAAGAAATGGAAAAACATTACATGTTCATGGATAGGAAGAACAAATGTTGTTAAAATGTCAATACTACCCCAAACAATCCACACATTCAATGCAATCCCAATAAAAATTGCATCAGCGTTCTTCTCAAAGCTAGAACAAATAATCCTAAAATTTGTTTTATTTTAATAAATTAAAAAATTTATTAAGACCCCAAATAGCCAAAGTTATGTTGAGAAAGAAAACCAAGTTGGGGGAATCACAGTCCTGGACTTTAGCCTCTACTACAAAGCTGCAGTCATCAAAATAGCATGGTGGTGGGACAAAAACAGACACATAGACCAATGGAACAGAATAGAGAACCCAGAACTGGACCCACAAATGTATGGCCAACTAGTCTTTGACAAGGCAGCAAAGAGTATGCAACTGAAAAAAGACAGACTCTTTAGCAAATGGCGCTGGGAGAACGGGACAGTAACATGCACAAGAATGAAACTAGACCACTTTCTTACACCATTCAGAAGAATTAACTAAAAATGGATTAAAGACCTAAATGTGAGACGGGAAACAATCAAAACCCTAGAGGAGAAAGCAGGCAACAACCTCTTTGACCTCAGCCACAGCAACTTCTTGCTCGACACGTCTCGGAAGGCAAGGGAAATGAAAGCAAAAATGAACTCATCAAGATAAAAAGCTCCTGTGCTACAAAGAAAACAATCAATAAAACTAAAAGGCAACCGAAGGAATGGGAGAAGATATGTGCAAATGACATATCAGATAAAGGGCTAGTATCCAAACTCTATAAAGAACTTACCAACTCAACACCCAAAAAACAAATAATCCAGTGAAGTAATGGGCAAAGACATGAACAGACACTTTTCCAAAGACGACATCCAGATGGCAAACAGATACACGAAAAGATGCTCAACATCACTCATCATCAGGGAAATGCAAATCAAAACCACACTGAGATACCACCTTACGCTAGTCAGAGTGGCTAAAACTAACAACTCAAGAAACAACAGATGTTGGAGAGGATGTGGAGAAAAAGGGAACCCTTCTGCACTGCTGGCGGGAATGCAAACTGGTGCATCTACCCTGGAGAACAGTGTGGAGGTTCCTCAAAAAATTAAAAATTGAACTACCCTACGACCCAACTGCACTAAATTGGTATTTATCTAAAGGGTAAAAGAGTGCTGATTCACAGGGACACACGAACCCCAGTGTTTATAATAACACTATCCACAATGGCCAAATTATGGAAAGAGCCTAAATGTCCATCAACTGATGAATGGATAAGGAAGATGTGGTTTATTTATACAATGGAATACTGCTACTTGGCAATGAGAAAGAAT
The DNA here is from genome assembly GCF_003009895.1 of Hyaena hyaena. Taxonomy (NCBI): domain Eukaryota; kingdom Metazoa; phylum Chordata; class Mammalia; order Carnivora; family Hyaenidae; genus Hyaena; species Hyaena hyaena. Next base: position 42,679 of record NW_024082677.1, read on the forward strand.
GAAATCCTGCCATTTGCAGCAACGTAGACGGAACTGGAGCGTATTATGCTACGGGAAATAAGTCAGTCAGAGAAGGACAGATACCATATGATTTCACTCATAGGTGGAACTTGAGAAACTTAACAGAAGGCCATGGGAGAGGGGAAGGAGAAAAAACAGTTTCAAACAGAGAAGGAGGCAACCCATAATAGACTCTTAATACAGAGAACAAACTGAGGGTTGAAGCAGGGAGGTGGGTGGGGGAAGGGCCATATGGGTGATGGGCACTGAGGAGGGCACTTGTAAGCGATGAATCACAGGAATCTACTCCCAAAGCCAAGAGCACTGTCTACACTGTATATTAGCCAACTTGATGACAATAAATTATATACAAAAAAGAAAATGGCACCCGGAAGACAGTTTCAGGGAAGAACGTCAGAGTGGCGTGACAGCACCTCCCTCCCTGCCCCCCGCCCCGCATCTGGGTCCTCAGCGTAACTGACGGGTCACAGAGCCTTACCTGCTCTAAGCAGATGGACCAGGACAGCCTACGGGCGCACAGAGAGCACTGGTGTATCTGTCACACCCATGGAGGCTGAAGCTGTGTAAAAAGAGTCTAAAAGGGAGGTGCCTGGGTGGCTCAAAGCACCCAACTTTGGCTCAGGTTATGATCTTGAGGTTTGTGAGTCTGAGCCCCGTGTTAGGCTCTGTGCTGACAGCTCAGAGCCTGGAGTCTAAAATGTCTTTAGTTCAACCCAAGCAATATTTAACAATACCTATTGCCCGCAGCATGGAGGGAACAATGTTTTTTCATATTCGTTTTTTTGCAGAACACTATCTCGCAACCTTCAAGGAATGCCTCCTCTCCAGAGAGCTCTCCCTGGGGGGCTCCCGGGGCTGTGTTTCCAGCCTGATCAATTCACTTACTCATTCATTAACTCTTGCAAAGAAGTAAAGCCAGCTGCTCAGCTTGAGTTGAAGGATTAGGAAAATCTCCTTGTTCACAGAACAGAAAAATCTATCACTTAAAACAAAACATTGATTACAAATTTAAGAAGCTTAAAGTAATTGGAAAATGGATTTTAAAAAGCACTTGTATCCAAGAGCTGGTCTGATTTTACTGGAAGCTGTTATAACAAAACGTCCCAGGACCAGTCTTGGGGCTTAAATCCTTGCTTGATGAGGTCTGGAGGCCATGAGTCTGTGATCAGGAGGTCGGAGTGTGGCTGGTGCCTCCGAGGCCGAGGCCGTGAGGTCTGTTCCAGGCCTTGGCTTCCGCGGCTCAGGCAGCTGTGGACCAGCCCGGAGTCCACGGGCATCGCCAGCCTCTGCTTTTACCTTCACGCTGAGCTCCTGTGAGTGATGTGCCCAAATGTCCCCCTTTACAAGGACACCGGTCACAGCCGACGCCGGTGTGACCCATCCTAACCCACGATGTCTACAGAGACCGCAACTCCAAATTAAGTCACCCACTGGAACCTGGAGTTGGGACTCCAGCATCGGAATTTTGAGGGACATAATTCCACCCATAAGAGCGCTCACCAAAGATAAAATACTCTCTCAAGTTACCTTGTGACCGGAACCAATCTACACCCGTGAAAACACTTGGATTCATAATGATCCCAGCAGCCAGTGAGGCTGAATGTCAGCCAGCTGGATTACTCCCGTCCCTCCCTCCTCCCTCCCTTCCCTCCTTCCTCCCTCCCTCTCTCCTTCCTTCCTTTTTTTGCTTAAACAATAGGAAATTTGGATTTCCAAAATGCCTAAATGTTGGGCCACTGCACCCAAACTTGAGGCCACCATCTGTCTTCTGTCTTTGGCCCCCAGCACCCCCACACTCGTGCCTTTGACCAGAGTTCCATGGAGCACACGGTGCCCAGCCTGAGGAGAGGAGAGCTCATCTCGTTTGCTTTTCTGGTTTTTTAAATAAGGAAACCTGGATTTTTCCGGTTATCAGTTGGGGGATTGTGAAAACTTAGCAAATTCTCAGGGAGTCATTCAATTCCGAAAACCATTTTACAAGCCCATCTACTCCAGCATTCAGCATTCTGAAGTGTACAATCCGGTAGTTTTTAGTATAGTCATCATGTTGTGCCACATCTCCACTATCCAGTTCCGGACACTCCACCGCCCTAAACGGGAACCCCGCACCCGTTAGCCGTCACTCCCCACCCCCCACCCCAGCCTCTGGCCGCCACCACCCTGTGTTCTCATTCTGTGAACGTGCACATGGTCGTCCGAACAGAACCGCACAGCGCCAACGCTCGTGACTCGTTCCACCCAGCAGTCTTCCAAGCCGTCCACAAGGAGGCCTGTGCCCGTGTTTCCTTTTTAGGATGAATAATATTCCGTCCCATGGATGCACCGCATTCCTCCTCCTGAACTTTCTATCTTCTGAACTTCCTTTCCTTCTTCTCTTTTCCTGAACAGTAAGCTTCTTCAAATTAGACACTTTAAACCAAATCTCTTTCTTCCCGCCGCATTTCCAAGGTCACACCCTGGGCTTGGGCCCAGGCCCGGCATCTAACAATGCTGGTCGTGTGGTGTGAGCGACATGGGGATGGAATGCATGTGCCCCTCGGGCAGGGCAGGGCCGCACGGCCAGGGGCACCACACAAGGCCCGTCCCCTCACGGAAGCCCATCACCCGCCTTCCAGGTGGAGGTGGCCCCACTTCCGGCCGGGCAGGTCACACACGTGGCTTAGAAACCACAGCTGTCAATCCCTTGCCGCTCCCTCCACCGGGACCCTGTGGCCATCAGTGCGTGTCAGGGGACACACTGTGCTCAGAAAGCTTAGCTTGGGACACTTGTAAGCACACAGAAGTGAAGGATCACATGTTCCTGGCTTTCTGGTTACCTGGGTCTCCAGTTCCGGTTTGTAGAGACAATTAAAATGGAATAAACAGGAGCATGAGGCGGGGGGGGGGGGGG
>NW_024082677.1:45603-55482 GCF_003009895.1 Hyaena hyaena
CGCTCAGTTGGTTAAGTGTTGGACTTCGGCTCAGGTCATGATCTCACAGTTAGTGGGTTCGAGCCCCTGGTCGGGCTCTGTGCTGGCAGCTCTGAGCCTGGAGCTGCTTCGGATTGTGTCTCCCTCTCCCTCTGCCCCTCCCCCACTCACTCTCTGTCTCTCTCTCTCTCTCTAAATAATAAACAGACATTAAATTTTTCTTTTAAGAAGTGGAGTTACAAGGGGCACAATAAGGTCAGCTTTCATATTTGCTCACGTATTCATGTTCCCGGAAGGTCTTTTTCTACACAGGCTCTGAGTTACTACCACCCCCACGTCAGGTGGAATAACTCCTAGCATTTCTTGTGGGACAGGCCTCGTGGGGTCAGGCTCTCCCATGTGTTGTTTATATGCCACTGTCTTAATTTTGTCTTCAGTCTGGAGGACAGGTTTGGCGGATACAGTTTTACGTGCCACTCTTCTCCGGGCACCTCGCGTATCAGCCCCCACCCTTCTGGCCACGTGGTTCCTGACGAGCAGGCAGGTGGTCAGCTCTTAAGAGTCCTTTGCATGTGACGAGTCGCTCCTCTTCTCTTGTCAAGACTTTATTTTACTTGTCTTTCAATGGTTTTCCATGGTGTAACTGTAGTGTGTGTCTGTGCGGGTCCCTGTGTGTTTACCCTACTTGGAGTTCATTAATCTTCTTAGCTTTGTAGATTTTTTCCTCCAGAATTTGCTTGGTTTTTATAATTTCTAATGATTAATATTCTAGTTGTGTTCATATATTGCCCTGCCAATTTCCTTTAGTTCTTTGAGCATATTTAAGACAATTGTTTTAAAAATCTTTGTCAGTAAGTCCAACATTTGGGTTTTCTAAGTACCTTTTCTTTCCATTTACTCTGGGGCTTTGCATGGGTAATATGTTTCTGCTTCTTCTTATGTGTGTTGAGTTTTTGTTGAAAACTGGACATTTGAAGGTTATGATGTAACTCTGGAAAGCTTTCTCCACGGTTGGCTATTTTTTTTTTTTCTAATATTTTTTATTTATTTCTAGGAGAGAGAGAGAGAGACAGCGTGAGCAGGGGAGGGTCAGAGAGAGAGGGAGTCACAGACTGAAACAGGCTCCAGGCTCCGAGCTGGCAGTCAGCACAGAGCCCGACGCGGGGCTCGAACCCACGAACCGCGAGATCATGACCCAAGCGAAAGTCGGACGCTTAACCGACTACGCCACCCAGGCGCCCCTATTTTTTTTTTTTTTGAAGGTACAGTAGTCTAGTTAGTAACTTAACAACTTCCATAAGGACTGTCTTTGTGGCGTGCGGTCACCGGGTCTCTGCTTCAGCGTCGTGTCCAGCTTGTGTTTGACAGAGACTTTCCGCAGTGACAGGAGCCAATAAACAACCGAAATGCAAATAAGCAAAAACACTTTTCCAGCCTTTGCAGGTCTTCTCTGTGCTGGGCACCCTCCATCACCTGGACAGGGCTGTGATGAGCCCAAAGTGGAAATTTATAGGTTTAGGTCTTTCCTGAACATATAAATTGATCTGCGGCTTTCTAAATTCCCCATTAAAGATGGGTGCTGTGTGCATGTGTTAAAATATACATAGTGCAAATTTGGTGAGTGGGTGGGGTGAGGGCAAATAAAACTTCCACAAAGATTTTTTAAATTAAATGAAACTAATAATTAAATAATTTGTTTTCATTATATATATATATATATATATTTTACCATTTAAAAATTTTAATTAATTACATTTAATTCAATGTTTTTTTACCATTTTAAAGTCTCCTTCTGCTTCGTTAAGCTTGCCCGAGAAGCACTGCGCTTGCTGTAAAGTTCTGACTATTTTGCAAGGTCACACTTGCGTTGCTGTTCGCACGGGTGGGCTGGCGCTAAGAGCTGCCATTTTGGTGAGGTCACCCCTGTGCATCTTAAACTTCCCCTCGGAGAAACGGTATCTGTCATGGGTTATGGGGGGAGTATCTAAGGCCTTCAGCCTAGTGCATTAAGAGATGTTTAGATATTTGCCAACTGGATGGGGGGGGGAGCACCTCATAACAACTTTTCTTTCAATATTAAAAAGCCTGAGTATCTTTTCATACGCAGAAATCATGATTACATATCAATAGTGAGATATGCGCCACTCAGCAATCTAGCTAAAGGCAGTGAAGCACAAAGATGAATCAGGGTGCCTGGGGCGGGGGCGACGTCAGACCTGCCTCTGGTAACCGGTGACTCCAACACCGGCAGGGGTGTCTGCGCAGGAGGGAGAGCCAGGGCCAGGAAGGGGCTCTCGAGGGCGGGCACAGCCACACAGAACGGAAAAGTCCCTTGAGGTGGGGGCCCCATGAAGAGCCCAGTGAGGTGGACTCACAGCTCGTTCTTTCTGCTGTTTCATCTGACTTCTACTGACTTCTGTCACTAGAGAGAGGTTTTAAAGGATAAGGGCAGAGTCCACTCTCTGTGGCAACCACCTCCCACTCCAGCTGAGAACCGGGCGCAGACTCACAGACCCAGGGGACTGTCCTTACGTCAGAGGCTACTTTCTCTGAGATACGGGAAGGAAGGTCTTTTGAGACAGCGGGGGGACGCACCCGCAGGACATGGTCCCTTACGTTCTGTGGCAAAGTGGACTTCCCGTGTCTGACGTCAAAGCAGTGACTTCTTCCGGCTCCCACACTGCGGCCGAGGGTGCTGCTGGGCTTCGCAGCCGGCCGCCCTCACGGAGGGTCTAAGCCGCTGGCTGAGGGCTTTAGAATTGCAATCAGCCTTGGAGGTAACTCGTAGGCCCGGTGAAATGACTCATTTGTAAGGTCCCCAACAAACATTTTGGTCTAATGACTGTCCTGCAGTGAAACAGCAGCTAGTGGCCGCAGAAGCAAACGACACAGAAAACCACCTCTGAGCCAGTGAAAAAGACCAGATTCCAGGATAATTTGCTAACGTCCTGGTTATAATCCAGAAAACTGAAGTTGGAATTTAAAAACTATTAAACAACAGATCTGAGCGCCACTTAATTGCGCATGGCTTCGCTCGGATCTGGGAAGAGCGCTGAAGAAAACGACCCGCTGTCCTTAGAGGAACACAAGCAGCGCTCGGGACGCGCTCGCGGAGGGCCGCGTGTGACAGTGCTGCCTGCCACCGGTTATGCGGGTCACGTTATGGGCCAGACACGCCCCCCTGCCACCGGTTCAAAGTTATGGGATCGTACAAAAGGCTCACCCACCGGGAAAACCTTGAGGGCCCGCAATTTTAAGTAAAGCGTGCAAGAAACTTATGATCCGTAGGAACCCGCCGAAGGGCCGGAGGGCCTGGCCACGGCCGCCCGCCCTGACAGCCCGAGGCCCGGGCGTCGCCACGCAGTCGCCAATCCGCTGCTTCCTCAGACACGCAGACTGTCCCCGCTGGTGGGAAGGAAGCCGGGCGCAGGGCCACGAGGGCCCTTGCTGCGGCCGCCTCGCCCACCGGGAAGCGGCAGAGCAGGCGCAGGCCCCGGGCCGGCTGGCTCCAGGGGCAGGCGGTCCCCCCCCCCCCCGACTCCAGGGGCAGGCGGCCCCCCGACTCCAGGGGCAGGCGGTCACCCCCACCCCGACTCCAGGGGCAGGCGGTCACCCCCGCTCCAGGGGCAGGCGGTCCCCTCCCCCCCCCCGGCTCCAGGGGCAGGCGGCCCCCCCGACTCCAGAGGCAGGCGGCCCCCCCCCGGCTCCAGGGGCAGGCGGCCCCCCGACTCCAGAGGCAGGCGGCCCCCCCCCGGCTCCAGGGGCAGGCGGTCCCCCCGGCTCCAGGGGCAGGCGGTCCCCTCCCCCCCCCCGGCTCCAGGGGCAGGCGGCCCCCCGACTCCAGAGGCAGGCGGCCCCCCCCCGGCTCCAGGGGCAGGCGGTCCCCCCGGCTCCAGGGGCAGGCGGTCCCCTCCCCCCCCCCGGCTCCAGGGGCAGGCGGCCCCCCGACTCCAGAGGCAGGCGGCCCCCCCCCGGCTCCAGGGGCAGGCGGCCCCCCGACTCCAGGGGCAGGCGGCCGCCCGGCTGGGTCCGGGAAGGACCCGGTGGACGCCGGCGTCACCCCTAGGGCAGGGCTCTACCTGCCAGGCTTCGCCCTGCTTCACCACTGAAATGGAGGAAACCGCGGAAGCCCCCCCGCCCCGGGTTCCGTCATAACTGCCCAGCTCACACTTGTCTTCCTCCGGGTGGGTCCGCGGGTGACGGTCTCCTCACGCCCACGTCTGCGGGGACGCCGCGGGGCTGCCTCAGCTGTGACGTCGGGCGTGCGCCTTTGCAGCGTGCGCTGTGGGGCGGCGGGCGGGGCTCTCGGCGGATGCGGGAAGCGACCGGGGGGAACGCGAACACACGCAGCCGTTGCGCAGTCGGACGGCCCTTTCTGCCTCCTTGATGAGGGGGCATCTTTCAGGTGCTCGCGTGCCCTCCACGCGCTCCCAGGCATCAGGCAGAGGGGCCTGGACGCGAGTGCAAGGCGATCGCTGTGACGGCGGCGCCGCTGTCAAGCATGGGGCTCCCCAGGTCCCCAGGTGGCTCTGCAGACATGTTGGCTGCCGCCTCCAGTGAAGGCTTTGATGGGAAAGAAAGTGGGAGAAGGAAAGACTGCAGAGCTTGTTCATCTGCATCAAGAGCACAGCCTGGAGAAGACAGAAGAGAACAGGGCCGGCTGGGAGGAAATGCAGGGGCTGTCCAGCCTGAGAGCGGTGGGGAGCCGGGGCCCAGGCCGGGGGACCCCTTCCTGGAACGGGAGCACTTCAGGGCTGAGACGGAGCCCCAGGAAAGCCACTGAGCTGGGTGCACGTCACAAGTGCACCGACCCGACTCCCCCAACCCCATGGATGGCGACGCAATCCCGTGGGAAACAAAATCACACCAGATCTTACTGCTGGGCCCCCTCTCCTTGTCAACTTCTGTCTCCCCAAATTCAAGGCCCTGTGCCGTCCATGGTGTGGCCCCAGAACAGAGCAGCCCGACCCGGTCAGCACTCGGTAAATATTTGCTGTGTAAGTGAGTGATGGGCACCTTTCTCATGCCCTGGGCCGGTGCCAGGGGCTAGGGTTCTGGACACCGGGCAGAGCTGTCCAGACGGGCTCCGTTGTCTTACAAATACTTCCCCCGGTGCCCCCTCGTACCTCTAGTGAACAGAGGCATGTTGTGTGCTGACAACGTGACAGGCTGAACAGGGCGGAGCCCCTCCACCTGCCAGTCGGCACCTGCTGCAGCTGACACGGGGCTCTGGCGGTGGCCCAGCAGGTGCGGAGCCCCGGCTCGGCCAGCGCCAGTGGAGGCGGAGGGCTCTCTCGGCGGCGGGAGTCCAAGGGCCCAGAGATCGCCCGCGCCAGGGGCCAGCTCACGTATATGTTACGAGGGATTGCTGTTGAAAGCTGCAAGGGACTCTTCATATACTGATGACTAACCTCACCGTGACTGCATGTGGAGACGGGAGCTTCGGGGGGTAACTGGGGTTAAGGGAAGCCGGAAGCATGGGGCCCTGATCAGATAGCACTGGCGCCCCATAGGAAGAGGCACAGACCCCCGTCTCTCTCTGTCCCCACCAGGTGAGCGCACACACAAGGCGCCGTCTGCAAACGAGGAAGAGTCCCGCCCGGGACCGAGTCAGCCCCCCCGGGATCTCGGACGCCCAGCCCCGAGCTGGGCGGAATACGGTGGTGTCACGTCAGGACAGCTGAGCGAAGACCAAAGTCATCTGAACGGCCGGCGCATTTTTACTTACACAAGAAGGTCTCTCTAGACCAATTCTTGACCTACTTTAACAGCGCAGCCCAGTGGGAAATGCAGATCATTGTAATTATGATGTCATTCTGGTTTCATAAGGACTTTTCTTCTGAGGGGCTCACATCATTTTAAAAAAAGTAATTTAAAAAATATTAGGTAGGAAATAGCGCTATTAGCCTTAGTTCACAATCAGCATCAGAAGACAGGCTTTTAAGTGAATATCCTAGTAGGACCAAAGCTGTTCGTCACTGAGGGCAGAATCTAATTCTTAGAACGGTGGTTTTGTTATCATGGAATACTTCCTCATATGTTTTTTTTATGCTAAATTTATATAGTTTTGTGTTCACCAGCAGGGTCAGGATGCAGGCTAAGCATGTCTGAGCCCCGTGCGCCTGAGCCCTGGCACCCTATGCCGCCTGCGGTGGCACATGGTCTCGCCCCTGCCCTTTGCAGCCACCACGCCTTCTACCCTACACCCTGGGAGGTGTCACTGGATACATCCTGTGGACGAATCCTACCTAAGGGTCTTGATTTGTCAAGTGCTTTCTTTTTACAGCAGGAGTGAAAAGGCTGTTCTTTGTTCAGAGGATTTGTCAGAGTTGGGGATTCAGCAAGACTTCACATGGATTGTGAAACCAGCCGGCATGCTGTTCCGGGCATAAGTTTATTCATGTAGAATCTCAGAAAGAGTTGAATCAAATACGCGCTCGGCAAGAGAGGCCATGGCGAAGATTAGCAGAGGGTCAGAGGCCTTCCTTCCCAAAGATACACAATGTCCAGTGAAGACCCCTGCCTCTGACCTTGACCATCACTGCAGAAATGTTCTTGGAAGTTACAGACCATGTGCAGCCAGAATTCCACGGGAGATTGAAGGTGCCTTGAGAAGCTCTTTGAGGCACACACTGGAATGTGCTCGTATTTGTAAAGCTACAGTTGAGGTTCTAGGCAAGGACCTTGGAAAGTCAAGGTAACCCAAGACTTCAGGGCTAATGTGCATTCAGAAGAAGCACTGGATGTCATGGACATTTTCCCTCAGGCTCTCAGTCCCTGAGGGTCCCAGCCCACCTACAGTCTAGGGCAGAAGCCACAGGTCTACGGTCAACTTGTGTCCGCCAGGACCCCACGCCCCAGGCGTATCCTTGGGGACACCGATACTTACAGAAAAGGTTTAAAAAAAGCCTTGTGCTAACAGCAGACCGAAAAAAAAAAACAAAAAAAACAGGCTATGGATGGATAGATTTCCAAGGATTTCATTAACTCACTGGGTAACCTTCCAAGGCTTGGGCCCACTCCTCCGCACGGCTCTGCCTACGAGCCAAATTGGGATAATATTTCTCAGCTAGCCCACAGGCGTGTTGTGATGAGGCCTTAGTTAAGGCTGCTAGAATGATTTTAAATTCCCAGGTGGGGATGCGGAGAAGGTGTGTAAATGATGGATTTTGCTTTAAGTAAAATGGCACATCTCTCTTCTCGTCCTTGGAATAAAGGCATCAGCCCACGGAGGCGCCAGGACATCCCTTCTGCAGAGTCACCTGCCGTGCGACCGACGCCTGTGCCGGAATAAAGGCGGTGTGTCATGTCAGGGGCTCGCCCCGCCATCTTCACAGACTCAGCTGCCTTCGACAAAACCATTTCACTCCTTACGAGATGCGTATGTGTGGGTGTATTAAATATGTGTATGTATACGTATACATGAGTATCTATGTCACACATACACACACACACACACACTTGTACAAAGATCATTTTTAACCACAGTGAAATAGACAAAGCAAAACGTGCGTGGTTTTGCTGCACCGTAGCGCCGCAGAAGCACCCACGGGTAATAAACTCATCTCGGGTGTGTGGCTAACTGCGGTGATGACGGCCCCCGCAGTTTCTAGGAACAGGAAGGAAAACAGGTGTTCAAGGGCTCGACAGTATAAAAGCTTGCAAACAATTCACACACTAAAAGCTTGCAAACGATTCGTGTACAAAATTGGCTCGTGCAAGGAAAGTGCCGGAGGCTCAGGGACCACAGGCAGAGGCGGATGAAGCCTGGAGGTGGTGGGTGTGAGCCGGCCCCGGGGGTGGGTGTCCCTGTACAAGGACCTTGAGGGGGTGGCACACCGCCTCCCCTGCAGGGCGACCGTGGAAGGCCGTCTCCCCACTCCCTCGAGGGCCCTGGGGCCGAACCGGTGTTTACCGGTGCTGGGGCCCCGCGCCGCCTGCGCTTCCCGGCTGAGGCAGCCAGGACCCAGCGGGCCTTCGCTCCCCCGCACGAGGTGGCCGGAGGAAGCCGCTCGCGAAGACCTCCGAGGCCACGTCGCGAATGGCACGTCCCCCGTGTGCCTGGCTTGGGGGCCACGTGCCCCGAGGCTCATCAGCACCGGGCCCTGTCGTCTTCCACAGGTGGCCTCCGGGTCATCTCGCCCACATGCGGGAACCACACAGACGGAGGGTTTGCGGGAGGTGGCGCGCCGGGCGCTGTGTCACTGCTGCAGCCGGCTGAGCGGAGGCTGGGGACCAGGGCGGTCGAGAAGGGAGCCCAGCGGCCGACTGGCCAGTCTCTGCTGCGCCGTCTGACCGGGTTACAATCTCCTGTTTGATGTCTGCCTTTTCCAATAACTCCCTTCAGTTGTGCGAACTGATGTCTCCCTCTGAGCAGCCTCAGTGAGTGGGTTCTTCTAGCACACGTGTATCAAGTTAACCTTAAGCCTCCTGGTAAAGCCTCCACGTGTGTCCTACTCACGTATAAGCTACACATCGCTGCGTAAATTACTCCAAGGCTTAGCGACTCACAATAAAATCAGACTTCCATTATCTTGCGCACACGTACACAATTACTTCAGGAGGGTGGCTCCGTATTTTAAAAATTAGGTAATGGAGAGTAAACAAGCTGTTTACTCTCTTAGTTTTAAAAATTCAAGTTGGGGGCGCCTGGGTGGCTCAGTCAGTTAAGCGTCCGACTTCGGCTCAGGTCATGATCTCACAGTTTAAGGGCTCGAGCCCCACGTTGGGCTCTGTGCTGACAGCTCAGAGCCTGGAGCCTGTTTTGGATTCTGTGTCTCCCTCTCTCTCTGACCCTCCCCTGCTCACGCTGTCTCTCTCTCTCTCTGTCTCAGAAATAAATAAAACATTAACAAAAATTAAAGTTGTCATTGACCCAGTGGCTTCTGTGTTCCGGTCATCACGTGGGCAGAGGGGTGCAGAACGGAGGGCGAAGCGCACACCCCTCCCCAGCCACGCTTACAGCCAGGACGCGACAAGTGAGAAGGTCTTTAGCACACGGTCGCATTTGCTCATCAGAAAAATGAGGAAAACAGCTCCCAAAAGGAGATGCCATGGCAACAACATCTCGGCCAGTTGTGGACGGCAAAGGAGAATGAGAGACGGCAGCTGATGTGAGGAGGGTATTCCCTGCCACCACGTGACACCGCTCACTAACCCAGGTGTGCGGTGGGCGGCTGGGGCCCCCCAAGCGTCCGGACGGGAGGGCACAGGTGCGGATCCGTGGGGTGCCCGGTTCCTCTGCGTTGCTCTGTGCGGACCCCGGGCAGCAAGACGAGGAAATGAGTTCTCCCCCTCCCCCGGGGCCGCCTGCCTGCCTGGCCTGGAGCCTCCAGAGGACCCCAGCCTCTCTCTCCAGCACCTCAGAGCCTCCCCAGGCCCGACGTTTGTGTCCACGGAAATCAGCCCCGTGGGATCCTCACCCTCCCTGCTTCTGAAGAAGACAAACCATCATAACGTGCAGATCCACCCCGACACCACACAGAGACCGTGCCCCGCCCAGGCCTGGAGAAGGCACCTGGACTCACTCCCTCCCCGCCCAAGTGTGAGCACCTGCTGGACGGGTGAGTGATGAGCGCGGGGCGGGGCGGCCGCGGGGTAGCAGGCATGGGAAATCCTCCGGTTCAAGCCGGGTTAGCAGCTGCAGATGCAACGACAAAACAGTTCAGCACAGGACACAGTGGAGAGATAGGTAAGTTATTTCAGGAAAAATTCCAGACCCGATGGAAGATAATGGGGAAAGCTCCTGCACCATTGATCCGGCTGAGACGAACAGCACATGATGCAGGAGAAGGCAGGAAGCAAGGAAGGAAAACCAGCGAGAGGTCTGTTCTGGGAGAGAGGTCTGTCTGTCCCAGGGGAGAGAGCGGTCTGTCTGTCCCGGGGGAGAGAGCAGTCTGT
>NW_024082677.1:56607-110672 GCF_003009895.1 Hyaena hyaena
GGGGGAGAGAGAGGTCCGTCTGTCCCGGGGGAGAGAGGTCCGTCTGTCCCGGGGGAGAGAGGTCCGTCTGTCCCGGTGGGGAGAGAGGTCCGTCTGTCCCGGTGGGGAGAGAGGTCCGTCTGTCCCGGTGGGGAGAGAGGTCCGTCTGTCCCAGGGGGAGAGAGGTCCGTCTGTCCCAGGGGGAGAGAGGTCCGTCTGTCCCGGGGGAGAGAGGTCTGTCTGTCCCGGGGGAGAGAGCGGTCCGTCTGTCCCAGGGGAGAGAGGTCTGTCTGTCCCAGGGGAGAGAGCGGTCCATCTGTCCTGGGGGTCAGTACGAGGCTGGAGGACGAGCCAGGTCGGGTGGTTCTCTCTGAGGCACCTGAAGGCACTTAGTGCCACCGAACTGCACGCTGACAAATGGTCAAAATGGCAAATTTCATGTCTTGTGTATTTTGTCACAATAAAAGAAACTGATGCTGTTTCTCATCACCTGCAACTCTTTCTGTGCCCACAACAAGCCATTTGGGCCTGAGCATGAGTGTCTGCACTCTGTATCGCTGAATAGAAACGTTAACCTCGGGAGAGGATGACCTCCGACCCCAGAGGTCTCCCACCTGCGCCCCCTCCCTTCCTCCCGCATCAGCGCCTGCCTGTGACCGCCGGCTGCCTGTGACCGCTCCCCTCCCGTCACAATAAACTGTGGCCCATTACAAAGGGTGTAGAGCCTCGTGCGGGTATCATACTTGGAGAGAGACTGAAAACATTTAAATAGGAGGAAAATCTGGGAAGTAGTTTCATGGGCTGGAGGGAGCAGAGAGGGGCTGGTCAGACAGTCCTGACTCAAGCCCTGTTGTCAGTAGTGACAAAAAGCGTGTGCTTGGCAAAATGCTAATTGCTTCTGAGTCTCGCTCTCCTCATCTATAAAATGGGGGACAGTAATATTTAACTAATGGTGTGTTTTTAAATGGCAATTAAAGAAGACAAAAGTAGGAGCGAAGAACGGGAGCAACAGACTGAGGACAGCAGCACACGTGGTGGACGTGGACTCCACGGCCTGAGTAGTGACTCTGAACACAAGTGGCCGTCTGAGTGGGTCACAAAACAAGACCTAACTACAGGCTGCCCACAAGAAACCCACTTTAAATATAAAGACACAGACAGACTCAAGTAAACAGATGGAGAAAAATACACATGGTAACCAAACCCGAAGAAAGCAGGGGTGGCTGGCCGGCTGCCTTCCCGCCGCACAGAGGGCCCTGAGGGCGGGGCAGGTCGCGAGCAGTGCAGAGGGCGCTCCCTCGGTCCCCGGCAGACACGGCCTTCCCACAGGCACGCACCTGACCACAGAACTCGGCCACGGTCTCTGAGGCAGAACCGGACGGGACAGCAGAGAAGCGGATGCACCCACGATTGTCGGCGGGCACTCCAGCCCCGCGCTGTCAGAAACAGACGGTCCCCAGCGGAAAGTCGGTACGGACACTGTCATCTCAATGACACCTCAATCGCGGGGGCCTCACTGGGCCACTTCCCCCAAGAGCAGCGGCGCACACCTTCCTCTCGCGATGGCGCTGACCACGACAAGCCACAGCCCGAGCCATAGGACACACACAGACAGGCTCAGGGGAGAAGCACCCACGGGAGCCCCATCCACACACTCCCTCCCGACGTTTCCTGCAGCTTTCTCGTCTCCATGGCTTCTTCTCACTGGGCTTTGGCTAATTTAATCTGAGCTAGGTGGCTGCTCAGGTTAAATAGTCTGCGTCTCCTGTTTATCCCGTGTTGAATCTCAGGTAGGGGTGAATTCCCAACTCCAGCCGTGTCAGTGAACTATCTGATCGGGACCCTAAAGACTGGCTAGCTGTATGCTTGGCTCACAGAATGCCTTCTCCCTGCCCCCACCCCTCCTGGCTCGGTCTCTGTATTATGTATTATTATGTCACATCTTCTCTCCCTCAGAATCTATCATTTTATCTTTCTTGAGTATCACAGATGGTCAAGAAACATTTAATTGAATAAAACCACCTTACCTCTCTTAGGAGAGAGTCTCCCAAATCACATTTGCTACTGAGATTGGAACATGGATCCAGAGCGCTTCCCTCATCGTCCCTTGTAAGCACACAGCAGAGGTGTGAGGTCCTGCAACCACCCAGCTCTGCTGGGGTCTCCTGACCTCGTGAAGTTTTACTCAGCAGGAACTTTGATAGGGACGCTGCACGAGGGAAGTCTGTCCTGAGGCGTCAGGAGGCGGCGTGCGTGAGCACAAACCTAGGCCAACTCCCCATGAGCAGGTGCCCGCAGGGTGCACCGGGAACGGGGTGACGTGACAGAGACCGACACTGGGCACACACTCTGACTTTACGTCCACAGGCATAAAAGTGGTGGTGAAGTATGAACTTACAGCCCTCAAAAAATAAATAAATAAATAATTTGTATTCAATGCTGTCCTGAGCGCACGGGGGCCTCCAGGGTGTAGCGAGGGCGACCTTGTGACAGAGGCAGGCTCGGCCGCTCGGATGGTAAAAGCAGAATTAAAATGGCAACTCCAAGTCTCAAACCCAAATCACCCTTTGTTAAAAATATGACTTTTCCATGTCATAATATACTAATGATCTTTATTTCCTCCAATTCTCTTAAAAAAGGAGACGCTTCCATCTTTAGCAATTGTTACAAACGTACTGCTCTCTTCACCTCGTCCAGTCGTTCACTGTGTTCCAACGAATATTGTGCTCCCAACACCAGTTACTGACACACACACACACACACACACACACACACACACACACACTCACACTCACACACGCGGATCCAGAAACAGGCTCCCTTCAGCCAGGAACGGCTGGATCGTATCACCAGCGTCCTGCCGAGAGGCGTCTGCATCACTTGTACCAGAGCAGGGCCAGACCAGCTCTAGTCAATGTCAAAGAGAGAACAGGTTCAAAGGAATTGTGTTTTCCTTAGAGGCTTGTATTTTTAAAATTCAGCAACTCTAATGTATAGATGGCTAGAATTTGTTAAGTCCTGATCTTCATATTGAAAATCGTACCCGACTTTCTGAAGAAGAACCCAACAAGCAAACAAATTTGTCTGAATGTTAAAGAGCAGTGAGCATCGTGTAACATCTACCCTCCCTATGCTGGTGGGGCTGTGCATGTTCACACACATGTGCACGTGCTCACATGTGCACACTCGCACACATGTACACACTCATGCATACACTCACATGCACAGAAGTGCCTGTGCACACACAAATGCATGTGTGTATGCCACACTCACACACGTGTGCTGCACACACGTACACGCACACACAAGCGTGCACACCCGCGCACATATACCCTCAGACACATGCACACACACATGAATGCACGTGTGCACACTCACACATACATGCGTGCACAGACATATGTGCACACTGAACCCAACACAGGCAAACAAACAATGCATCAGGCTGTTAGTCCACATCTTATAGTAAACTTTTCCTTCTAAAAATAATTTACTGAAGCTAATAAGTGTGTAAATCAGTCGCATGGGTTAACGTGAACACAAGCCCCCATCCTGGGACATCCGATAGTCTCATCATAGTGGAGGATGAACGGTTTTCCTACGGAACGCATCTGTGCGCACCAGGGCACTTTGCTCATATTGTCTACGGCCCCTCGAGTCCACCGGAAAGGTGACCGAGGCCGGAGGCGCGGGGGGTGGAGGGGGGTCACAGTGCACAGACGACACGTCCTGTGAGGGACGGACGCAGGACTGTGCCCGGCTCCTCACGTGCACGAATGCAGCCCAGGAACCCGGGCCCTCACGGCGGGGACAGAGGGAACCCCCACAGCCACGGCCGCGGCCCACGTGGGTGCTGCGCTCCAGCTCACAAAACAGGAAGCGGGCTGTGAGCCCAGCCCTCGCTGCTGCTGCTGCGGCCGCTCCGCCCCGAGCCGCCCTACACCTTTCTGACCCGGACGTCTACGTGCTGTTTGCCGGCACACAGAAGTCACATGAGTGGATATGGAAAAAATGGGAGTAATTAAGGTGCCTTTATTGCTTCTCACTTCTTCAGAAAAGTTCCTGTATACAAGTTATTTTCCTCTGTTTAAGAAAGGAATACTTCTTGTACGAATCAGAGACAGTGTCCTCAGAAAGGTGTCTCTCGTCCGTATGACCGGACAGCTGGCTGTTACTCACAGGCAATACTGAGGTACCAGATATTTATGTAGCAAAGTCAAAGCGGGTCTTCTATCATCTCTAGGACAATTTCTACTTATATGCGTGTTCAAGCATCTTTTCTTAAAGTTTATTTATTCATTTTGATAGAGAGACAGAGAGTGCACACATGTGTGTACAAGTAGGAGAGGGGCAGAGAGAGGAGAGACAGAGAATCCCAAGCAGACTCCTTGGGCGCAGAGCCCAACTTGGGCTTGAACTCATGAACCATGAGCTCATGACTTGAGATGAAACCGAGAGTCACCCGCTGAGCCACCCATGCGCCCCGCAAGTATCTTCATTATTTTTTTTAATGCTTATTTTTGAGACGGAGAGAGGGGACGGAATGTGAGTGGGCGAGGGGCAGAGAGAGAGGGAGACAGAATCTGAAGCAGCTCCAGGCTCCGAGCTGTCAGCATAGAGCCCAACATGGGTTTGAGCCCACAAACCGCAAGATCATGACCTGATCCGAACTCGGATGCTCAACCGACTGAGCCACCCAGGTGCCCCATCCCGTCAAGGATCTTCTTAAGGTGACTCTAAATGCACCATGTTACACTTGTTAGTGTCTTTTTGAAATAGGATTGAACTTACTGAGAAAAATGAATCATGAAACATTATTTAAAAATAAATGTAGGGGCGCCTGGGTGGCTTAGTCGGTTAAGCGTCCGACTTTCGCTTAGGTCATGATCTCGCGGTTTGTGGGTTCGAGCCCCGCATCGGGCTCTGTGCTGACAGCCAGCTCAGAGCCTGGAGCCTGTTTCAGTCTGTCACTCCCTCTCTCTCTGACCCTCCCCTGCTCACACTGTCTCTCTCTCTGTCTCCTAGAAATAAATAAAAAAAAACATTAAAAAAAAACATTAAAAAAAAAATAAATAAATGTATCGGCTGCTTTCCTACTATGAATACTGAGACAAACCACTCAGAATGGTAGGTATCGAGAAGTTTCAAGCAGCAATACTTTTTCATCTATATCTGTTCTTTTTTTTAATATATATTTTTTAATGTTTTATTTATTTCTAGGAGAGAGAGAGAGAGAGACAGCGTGAGCAGGGGAGGGTCAGAGAGAGAGGGAGTGACAGACTCTGAAACAGGCTCCAGGCTCTGAGCCGGCAGTCAGCACAGAGACCGACGAGGGGCTCGAACCCACGAACCGCGAGATCATGACCTGAGCGAAAGTCGGACGCTTAACCGACTGAGCCACCCAGGCGCCCCCATCTATGTCTGTTCTTATCCCACCATGGAAACTGTTGCGAATGTGATCGATGAAACAGAACACAGACATTGACTTTGAAAACCTAAGTTCTCATGATTAATTTCAGGTGGAAACTGTCTTATCTGGTAGACTCTGTACTATACAGAACAGTAGCAAATATTTGGGCAAAACACCAAAAGCAAGATAAACAAGGCAATTTGCAGCTCATAAGTCCTGGGAATTTGGGCAGAGAGAAGTGCAGGCAAAGAGATTAACAGAAACCTGGAAGGTCAGGACCAAAAAGGGGCAGAGAAGACTTTCTTGAGAAAAGGAGAGGAACGAGCAGACACAAAAAAGGGGTGAGCTGAGACTCCTTCACCTGGGTCGGGACCATCAAATCCCTTCTTTGTACCGACGCAGAGAACAGTACCAGGATGGGCACGGGAGCCTCGTTATCCTGACAGGATCGTTTTAACGGGCTTCCGGGAAGCAATTTAGAAGATCTCCCCCGGAGTACAAGCCTGCAATGGGCTGCTCACGTGACCGCCAGCAGCCGTGACACCGTTTGCTCTGGGGACGGTGCCCTCACTGCCTGCGTGAGCCGTGTATTCAGAGTGCGTGTAGTATCATCTGCCGGTCTGAGGACCTGGCAACAGCGGACTTTCAATAATATTTCCTGGGATCAGAAAAGCCACAAACCAGCTACACAAAGTTTAGGACAATATGAAAGAGGAGGAGGAGACCACGAGAAGTGGAATTCTATTTTATGTTCCCATGTATGAACCTTATCTACGGGGGTGGCTTTGCGGTGCTTGCAAACAGGTGTGCACCACAGCTCTTCCCACGTTTTTAAAAATTTAGAACACATCACGTCACAAGGCCGCGTAGGAGAAACGTGGTTTAATAGCATCCCCTTACTGTCAGACTTACTGCTGTTTCTGAGTGTTTGCTTGTATAAATAAAGTTGCAAAACAAGCCAGAATGGAAGCTTTTGCTAAATTTTTACTTATTTTCACGGAGGGAATCTCAGGATTAGAATTATAAGACCACAGTGTATGGGCATTTTCAAGACGATTGTTACGTAAAAAATTTGTTATTTAAAAAAAACAAAGCTGAACATTCAATAAAAATTTTATCAGCATCATCCCTATCACTTCTTGGAGTTAAAGAAAAACAAAACAAAACACCTGGGGCACCTGGGCGGCTCAGTCAGTTAAGCGCCTGACTTCGGCTCAGGTCATGATCTCACCATTCATCAATGTGAGCCCTGCGTCCAGCTCTGTGCTGACAGCTCGGAGCCTGGAGCTGCTTCGATTCTGTCTCTTTACCCCGCCCCCGCTTATACTCTGTCTCTCTTTCTCTCTCAAAAATAAACAAACACCTAACAGAAAACTAGAAATCAGAACCAAGCAGAAACATCATCAGGGCTGAAATAAACTGCCTTTTGTGGCCACCAAATAATTCATGTTTTCAGTAGAAAGATACATCAATATTTTATTTGAAAATAACTTGTGTCCTATAAATTAAACCAAACTTGTTTCACTCAAAACATCATGCTTTCTCTTTTGTAAAGTGGAAGGTCTGGGGCTCCGGGGAGGGAGGCGGAGCGGGCGACAGGTGCACACCCCGCGTCTGTCTGCAAGCGCGCAGCCCTGGTGCGCTCCCTGGGCGTCACCTTCCGGGACCCTCTTCCCTTTCACAGGGTTCTCGGAGAGAAGGCCAAGAAAAGAGTGACGGAAACAGAACCTCCCCTAGGCCTCCACTACCACCTCGCCCAGCCGGTGTCCCGGGGCGGCCTGGGGAGGGGGCTTCTGACCCCCGGTCGGTCTTCCACGTTGCCCCGTCCGTGTGTGGACACAAGGGTGCTCAGGACCGCCCAGGCCGGGACGCGCCCCTGACCTCGGATGCCGGCTCGGCCCCGTGGCCCACCTCGTGCTGGGGGCTGGGCTGACGTGACCGCCTGCAGCCGGGACGGGGAGGCTGTGGGTGCAGGGGGTACTGAGCATCGAGCCCGGAGCCGTCTGGGAGTCTACAGGACGAGGCAGCACGTCAAGGTCACAATGACGGGAAAAGCCAACGTATGCACTGCCTTTGCCATAAACTAGGGACAGAGGCAGTCGGCTCAAAATCCAAATCCAGGACTTGGCAAGTGTGTGCTTTCTGGGGTTGCTAAGTCAGCACTGCTTAGCCATTTATAGTATGCAGACTAATTGGGAAAAAAATTTTAGTTTTATATTTATATATATTTGGACTATTACTATGTGTCAGGCATTATGACAAGGACTTTACACACATGATCTCATTTAACGCTGACAACACTCGGGCTGGGGACTGTGACTGTCCCAACTGTCTGGAGAAAGGTCAGCAGGGCCAGGCCTTGCCCAAGGTCACAGAGCTATCTAGGCCTCCCTGCCATGTCCCACTGGCTCCAAACCTAAGCTCCGCTACAGCTTCTGGCATGAAGCTCCCCAGGCGACCGCACACAAAGCTGTGAACGTGGCTGCAGGGTGGACCTCACTTCAGACGGCCCCACAGTGCCCACAACGGCTCCCGCAAGGATCTTCATGCTTCCAGTGACATCCGCAGACATGAAGGTAGCACAGCCACCTGACCCGAAGCCACCCTCCGGCCCTGTCGCCCAAATGTCCCAACATCCAGCAGAGGACTGCACCCAGGTGCCCCTCTCTCCTCTGTCCGTGGCCTGTGGTTAGCTCCGTGGTTCCCACCCCCTTCCCCACTGACCAAGACCCTCATCACTCAGCACACATCAGGTGTCACGTCTCCCGAGCCTTGTTCTTTCATCTTTCAGCTACAATCAACCCTCCTTCCTTTGTATTCCTGCTAAATATCACCTGCTCTTGTTAAACCCTTTCCCGTCTAAACATGCAGATTGGGTCTGTTTTATCTTTATTTATTTATTTATTTGATTCAGGGAAAATCAATCTATTAACTAATATAGATTAGGATATAAATAAATAAAAATTGTGACACAGGCAGGTGTTTTGATTTTTCCCACTTAAATACTCACAGGTCACTCCCAACAATAAGCAAATAGACAGGAAGGGACGGGAGTATAGACAGATTGCAGGCTGAGAGCCCTGCTGGTTCAAGTCATTAGCAGCAGACCGCGCTGAGATTTGCTCCATAAAACTGGCGGATGGAGAGGAACCCCCCGAGGGGTCTAAACCGGCAAGTGGGGACCGACCACAGGTCCACAAGAGGCAGCAGGCACACACCGTGGAACCAGAAAGAAGATTCACGTACAGAGGCGTCAGGAACTGCCGAGCACTTCGTGCCCAACAAGGTCACTAAACCCTGAGCTTCTCAAAGTAGAGAAGTTTTGTTCATGAGGTTTCTTGACGCTGGAGCAGTGGACAGAATCTAGGTGGCCCTGGGTGTCCCCACCTTCTGGTGTACATGCCTCTGTGGGACTCCATCCTCTGCATGTGGGCAGGACAAGGCTCTAAGCAAGGCCATGGTGTCGCTCCTGTGACCGGGTCCATTAGGAGGAAAGACTCCACACTCCTGGCAGATGCCCTCGGCTCTCTGGCCCTGATGCTGGCTCCGAGGAACACCACGGCCACGGGAATCCCGCCACCAAGCTCGGTGACCACCTTTCCGAGGAACACCATGGGCACGGGAATCCCGCCACAAAGCTCGGTGACCACGGCTCCGAGGAACACCACGGCCACGGGAATCCCACCACCAAGCTCGGCGACCACTCAGACAAGCTGACCAGTGAGAACACAGCCCCGGCCAACACCTTTGCTGGGGTCTCGTGGAGACCCAGCTAACCCAGACTCCGGACTCGCAGAAACTGACATATTGAATGGCATTTGTGTGTGGTAATTTTTTATGTACACCAAAGCTAATATTCCTAGAAGTCCAGTTTCCCCCCAAAAGCATGCTCTTTATATACTCAAGATTCTCAACATGTCTAACTTTGCCTACTTTTTGACCAGTTTGATGAGGCTGGGCCTCATGTTTATATGTCTACATATTCACACAGACAGAAGCACAGAATGGATCTTCACCCACTGGAGGTATGAAATTTTATAAACTGAAATTGAGTTGAAGAACATTCTAGAGCACAGAATCAGTGCGTTGAGCAATCATAGTATCCAAATAATCAAAGGACTTTCAAGTTGTTTTCACAAATCGCTTTTGAGACAGAGAATTTCTCATTAAAAATTGCTACAGTCTGGCTGTCAAACCACAGAGATGTCACACATTTCTTATCTGCAACTACACGCAAGTCCCAATTAGGAAAGTGCTTGGTTCTCCCAGGCTTATTGAGATTTAATTGACAGGGAACAATGTAAGTTTAAGCTGTGAGGACGGCGATTTGATACGGTAGGTACTGCAACGTCACCACAGCCAGCATTCACCACCTCACAGTGGCCTTTTTTTCTTTTGTGACGAGGTCGAATTTCTTAGCAACTTTCAAGTATGTAATGCCGTATTGTAAGGCACACTCATCACGCTGAACACTTGAGCCCCAGGACTGGTTCGCACTAGAACTGCAAGTTTGTCCAACCTTCCCCAGCGCCCCCCTCCCCCCAGCCCCTGGCAAGCACCACCTGCTGCTGCTGAGGTCGGCTTTTTAGATTCCACCCGTAAGTAGGATCCTAAGGTACTTAGCATTCTCTGTCTGATGTCACTTAGTATAATGCCCTCAGGGTCACTCCAGGCTGCCAAAATGGCAGGACCTCTGTCTTTTCTATGGCTAAACAATATATATAATCCATACATATAAAACAACATCTTTATCCATTCGTCTGACAGTGGACACTTAGGTTGTTTTTCTATCTTCCTTATTGTGAATAAGGCTGTGGTGATCATGGGGGCGCAGGTATCTTTTGAAGTTAGTGTTTTCATTTCCTTAGATAAACACCCAGAAGTGAAACTGCTGGATCTTATGGTAGTTCTATTTTTGATTTTTTGAGAAACCTCCACACCGTTTTCCAGGGCAGCTGCACCAGTATGCACTCCCACCAGCAGTGCACGGGGGCCCCCTTTCTCCGCATCCTCGCCAGCATCTGTTGTTTCTGGTGTTGTTGATTTCAGCCATTCTGACAGGGGTGAGGTGGTGTCTCACTGTGGCTCTGATCATCGTTTCCCTGGTGGTGAGTGATGTTGAGCATCTTTTCATGTTGTCCATCTGGATGCCTTCTTTGGAAGAAATGTCTATGTAGGTCCTCTGCTCATTTTTCATTTTGACGGTTGATGTTTTTGGCCACTGAGTTGTATGGATTCTTTATAGATGTTGGCTACCGGCCCCTTATCAGACACACGGTTTGCATCCCCTCCTACCTGCAGGCTGCTTCCCCATTGTGCTTGCGGTTTCCTTTCCTCTGCAGAAGCTTTTTAGTTTGATGTGGTCCCTCTTGATGTTTGCTTCTGTTGCTTGTTTTGCAAATTTATGTAGTTAAAATTGATTCTCGGCGGTGAACAAAGTTTACTTCTTCACAACGGTGGTTAATTTTCTAGATGTTCTTTCTCCCGGTGTGAACGAGAAGAAATCACCTCTGCGCAGTGGGCATGGGCTCATCGATGTGAAGGGCACGTCCGCATTAATAGATCTCCTCTGAGAAGACTGGAGTGCTCGTCTTTTCCTCAAACAGATGACTTTCGTGCTTTACGCCTCTGGCTATCAAAGGGTTGCTTCATCACATGACCTGTGTCCAATGTTATAACCACATATGCATGAAATAGAAACATAAAATTGGCTGTACCAGTCACTGGAGAGACAGTAAGATGAAGCTTTTTTCCCTAAATACAGTCAGCTACACAGGCATCTCTCTTCTTTCATGAGCCCCTGGTCTGACTAAAGAAATATATCATTTTTATTAAAATCTGAATATTAAAGATTCATCAAGTTACTGGCAGCACTAGTAAGCAAACAAAGTGGCATGAGGAGCTCTTTTTTTCAAGTTAGCATAAGGATTTAATTGCATTGGGAATCATTTATTCTTCCTGGCATTTATTCCTTCCGCCAACAACACGGAAAGTAATAGAGTATTGACCATGTTCAGGATTATGCAGATGAGTTGCAGAGCGGAGTCTCAGGAGTTCAGCTCACTGCGGTCACGGATCATGCCTCTCACCCCTGCTCTCTCAATCACACAGCTGTAGGGCTCCAAGGGGTCATGTTTCTTTTTTCCTTCTGTATGTAAATAAATTGAGAGCCCCATAGATTAAGTGTTTTGTGCAAGGTCATCCCACCCTTTGGTGGCAGAGAAAGAACTAAAACACAGCACCTGCTCTGCTTGCGTATGGCTTCTGTGAGAGACCTGGTGTGGGTATTTTCCAGAAAGACCACATCTCCTGCATGCTGGAATGGGAAAAGGCCATTAAAAATGACTGTTGTCTAAGACAAATTACGAATCATCATTGGTTTGTTCCGCAAGAAGTTTGATGAGTTCCCAACCCTGTCAAACCTCCAACACCCAGTTCAGAACAACATTAAATTAACCGAAATTCAAGATAATTTTTCCAGCGAAAGTTTTTACAATCCACCAGATATCTCTATTCGACTTTCCTTCTATATTATTGGCCCAGGGAGATGCTCACCTTAAATGAATTTGAGGCAGGGGACGGGGGTTGGGAGCAAACTGGCCGTGACCACTGATCTGATGTGACCCCAGTGGGTCAGCTCCGCTGGCTCCGGTCCCTGAGTACTGCCATGGCGCACCCTGCCTGGAAGGTCCCCACACCATTCATCTGCCCAACTAATACTTCGATACCCTTCACCACTGGGTTCAAGATTCATCTCTCTTATAATCATTTTTTTATGATCCACCTACTTCCTGAGAAAGCTGGCCATTCCCTTTGGACACTAAAAACCTATAACAGTATATACTTATTTTATATGTTTCTTGATATATGGATTTTTTCCTACATAGTATCCCTGCTCTATTACTGTCTGTATCCCTAGTGCTTGGTATAAAGTCTAGAGAAAACATGTTGTCTAGTACCTGCAAAATAATAATAATAATATGAAACAGAGTTCCCAAACATTTGGCGGGGTGGTCATATTTGCACAGATACGTCTTCCCCTTCAGGATGGAACGGAAGCATATGATATGAATCACTCCTGTGTTCCAAAAATTCATTAAGAAAGCAACCACACTTTGAATTAACAATTGTATTTCTATGGCTTCTAGAATTTACCCTAAGGAAATAATCATGAATGAGCATACAGATAAAGCTATGAATATATTCATGAAGGAATAATTTATATTCGTAAAAAGATTAGAAACAGCTTAAATTTCCATTAAATGGGGATTAATTCAATAAATCACAGTGGACCAACACAACGGAATAATATATAACCACCAAAAATGATATTTAGAGGCATATTTAGTGTAATGTAGTAGAGTTCACGATTCACAGCCAAGCAAAAATACAGATAATAAGGAAAGATGTGTGGTATGATTCAATAAGCAAATACATATGCTTCTTGCTTAGGACATTCCTGAAAACCCTGCTATAAAGTAAAGGAAAACTTAATTTTATAAATTTTGATGAGCTAAAAATCATATCTTCTTCCAATCCAAGGCACACAAATAATTTTCCCTGATAGAAAAATGTATCAATTAAAGGATCCAAATAAGATTATGTTTGTCGTAAATACTCCAGTTAAAGTAAACCGACAGATTGTGCTGTAAAATGTAAGGGGCGCGCCTTGCTGTACTCAACAGCGTGGCCGTGCTGCAGGGGTGACAGGGCGCCCTTCTGTTGAAGGGGAGAGAACATCAGAGAACCAAGTGTCACACATGCAACGTTTGGGCTCCCAGTTCTCCAGCACCTAAGATGCACTTAAATTACAGCAAGAGAAACGTGTTCGGGGCAAAATGAAGGACCGACATGTGTCAACAACACAGTCACACGGCAAAATAAGGGGTCACAGCGAAGCGGCCTCGGCACCCCTCCCTTCTCAGGACGCCCCAGCAACAAAGCCGAGACGCGGCACGTGGGTCAGATCTGATCCGTGAGCCACAGCCTGACCGTCATCGCTCCGAGTGAATTGACATGTCAGTCCAAACTCTGCTGTTGAAATACCACTGCTCTTAGTGTTTGGGGGGTGAAAGAGTAGTTGCATGATTCTTCGTAGAAGCTGTCAGGAGACGTCACGTTTCAAGAGCCGCTGTGGTGGATGGTTGTTAGTCGGAGTATCGCAGCAAGAAGTCTGTGAAGGCACGCAGTGGAGAAGCCCGTGCATTCCGGGGCCTGGGGGCGGCAGGATGATGGATGGTTTCTGCTTTCATTTCCCCTAGTTATATTTTATTGTTCTCTTTTGTAGTAAGGCCGAAATAAAATGATGAGAAAAATGAAAAAAAACAGCATTTATATATGACAGACCTAAATTGATGAATGCTTCTAAAGAGTGATATTGATTTTTTACAAACCGCATATTTTATTTTAGTCCTTCTACAGTTCTCTAAAAATCCTTATTTTATATGGGATTCCTACACTCTTCTCTTTTTGGACTGGGGGGCAAAGCCCCAGAATGGCAATCCCCCCCACTGACCCTTTCCTTACAAACTTATCATCAGCAGAGGCTTTGCATTATCTTTCTGGCTTCGTGTCTCCACAAAAATCTGACAAGAAAACATAATTTCATCCACGTGAGAATGATGCTTTTATGACTTTCAGGGCACATGGAGTTAGAGTCTGACAGAGAAGCGCGTCGGCACTACTGTCCAGGCGCCTCGGTGAGCGTCACGCACTCGCCCCCGGCACCTGGGGCACGGACCCGTCACCCTGTTGCTTTTCTTACCCCCACTTTCTGACACGAGCTACAGAGTGTGCTCCGTTCCACCCACTCCATGAGCTGGCACTGTGACATGCGGTTGGCACACTGCCCTTTGGAGCCCATGTAGTTATTGAAAACAGAGGGATTTGGATCACTGATCTTTAAGGTGCCCCCCCCCCCATCCCAGGGTCAAATTATGTATGTATGTATCAACCACAGCTGCTTCCGTGTGATTCAGGAACATACCAGAGCCTGGTGTTGTAGTCAGAGGGCTCCAAATTCAAGTCAGGTCTCTCACAGATCACATCAGACTCAGCTGGCAACTTTACTGATGTGTGTATGATGGTAAGTAAGAAATTAACAGAGGAGCAAATCAGACAGAAGTGCATACTGACCACAATACAGCAGACAGCACCCAGTCACGGATGCTACAACTATCATGGCTGGAGAAGGAAGGAGTCCCGGAGAATATTTAATAGAAGCTTCCTAATGAAGAAATTAAAGAAATACAAAGCATTTTTACTTGAGCTTAATCACTATTTAAAAAAATAAAAGCAAAAACAACTACCTTAGAAAATAAATCCAAAGACCCTCATCGTTTTATGTGTTTATAGATGTCAGGCTATCCCTGTTTACGTGAGCACATGTGCGTGTGGCTTACATGTGGGGAAAGAACTTTTAATCTCCTCTCTTACATAAATTAAAAACATAATTCACAAATGGCTCCCCATAAATGTAAAAACACAAGTGATTCACGTGGACTGGAAGTGACCAGTCCACTGAGGCACCAGAGCGTAATAAGAGACTTCGTCTCTCACGTGAGAGCTGGTTACCGTCTCGGGTTCCAGCTGATTTCCAAACCGGAAGCTGTACTGAGAAGTAGCCACCCCGACCTGGAAGTTCTACAGATGAGTATCCGCCCCGCAGTCGAAGCTCAGAGCCGCCTCTTGGCCTCACACAAAGGTATTAACAAATCACCAAAAGTTTCCCACTTGGAAAGCCATCCATGTCTCTCCAGCCTCAGTCTTTGAATACAGTCCTTTCTCCCTCACTGGGGATTCTGAAATTAAGTCCATCTTAATTTCACATGCGGTGTACATCCCCGCTCGTTACAAACAGCTGCTGAGTGGGCCCTTTCACACTGGCTGGAGAATCTGGATTAAATTCACGTGCAGACCGATGCTTTTGTGTAGCAGACTCCAGCATCTGTGCATGCCTTCCGGAAAGGATGGCGGAGCCATGGCGCAGCCGGGAGGCTAGCACATCACCATCTCCCTGAGCCACAGGCCCGCTGCTGTCCACGCTCGCATCCACGACCTATGGCTGGACGGCCGATCCTCCCTCTCAGGTGTAAACCTAGGTAAGTGGTACCTGCTCTACTTAAAGCTAGAAGACCAGCCGAGCAAGAGCAAGATAGGGGAGCATCCTGGACCCTGAGTGTCGCCACAGGCTGCAGCGTTGCGTGTGACATGGGAGCCCGGATCCGTGCCTCGTGCTCCCCGAGCAAGCACTGGGCAGGTTGGTGACTGTACAATCGAGGAGCTTTGCGTTGCTGCCCTAGTCCACGCCCAGTTCCTTGGAACCGGAATTCATCAGGATTTGCAGTTGGGGTGAAGGCCTGTCTCTAAACTCAGCCAGCAGTACCATCCAGCCCCACAAGTTCCTTCCAGGCATGACCCCCCCCCCCCCCGCCAGCTCTCTGAAGCTGTTATTTATTCATTCTTATCATAAGGACTGGCTCTGAGTACGAATCCAGGAGCGTTCTAGAACCAAGGTCACTTCCCAGTGGCCAGGTGGATTTTGTCAGAGACACGACGGACCGTAGCACCGAGATACTGATAAGCTGTGATTGTTCCTTCAAGGTCTCCCTGGGAAGAGCAGATGTTTGCAGACACTTACAGAAGTTCTGCATATACTTGTGGGCTAGTGACAGGCCTGTGGCTCATGGTCTGTCTTAAAGAGATGCAGGAAAAAATCTACAGGATGACATGGTAAGTAGCCCCCAGACCTGAGTCCCACAGACCCCTCAAACCTCAACACCATGCTTCCCAAGCCTGTCTTCTCCTGGGGTCCAGCTCGTCATTTATTTCAGATGCTTCTCCCTTGTCCAGTGCTCTCCATTTGAGGACTCTTTCCCACAGGGGACATTTGCTGCTTCTCACCAGAACACAAAGCTAAAAATGTTGTGGAATTTATACGATGTGAATGCCTTTCTTTCTCCACTAGACATGTTTCGTCAGGAGCCCTTGTTACCTGGCTCACCTCCCTCACATGTCCGACACTCTTCATATATTGACCTACGTGAACTTGGTGCTTCAACGGCAAAACCTAGAAGGAAATGCTAATTGCAGAGATATGAATGTAAAATTCATCTTACGTTGTACTTTAAACTGGGGTGTTTAAATAGCTTCTATCATCACATTAACTATCCTATTTTCACTTTGCAGTACCTAAGTAAGTATTTTCGAATTTGAGAAAATGGAGAATATCAATATCATTCTAATTTCATTATTCAGGAGCAGTAAGAAGCATGTCTGTTGGAAGAGCCATCTTAGGTCACTTTCTCCACATCAACCAGTCACAATTGACAGCAGCAATGCGGAATCCATGTCAACGCTCTGGAACATTCCTCAATGTTGGTTTGGTTTGTCCCTCTAAGGACTGCTCTTAATTATATTCCCAAGAATTCCCACCGAATCATCCCCACAAAGACCCAAATAAAGTTTACATTTCACTCAGGAGTCATGAGCAATTTTTCAAGGCAAACTGTGACCTGTTCTCTCTTCCTTCCATTCGCCTCCCGCCGTACACCTCCCTCAGTTCAAGCGCCCAGGACGCCAATGCTGAAGGGCTGGTATGAGGTCCATCTCCCCAGTCTTCAACAGCATCAGGATAACACATCTCCGAAGCTCCTACTCTGTAAAATCCCCTATGCATCGGTCAGCAACTCAGCTGTGTGCAAGCCTCACAGCGAGTTCACAAATGTCCTCTGAGCTCCTACTATGTGCCAGGCGCTAATGCAGGCACTGCAGGCGCAGTGACGTGTCCTTTGGCTGTGGGCTCGTAGCTTCTAGTGGGGACGAGAAACTGTCATTGCAGATGGACGAGAAAGGTTTCTACAGCTCCATCTCACGAGACTCCTAAAATGTGAAAGACAAAAAGAGAGTCCTCCCTCTCTCTTCTGTTCTCTCCTTACCCCAAAGTCCCTCTTCGCCTCATGAGCCAAAGCAGCCCTGGTGAGAAATCATTCCTATGCAGAGTTTGGCTGCACGTGAGGACTACTTTTCACAAGACCACGTTGATCATCATCATCATCATCATCATCATCATCATCATCATCGCTACAACGCCACTTCTGGTGTGCTTGTAACCACTACAACTATCGTTTTACTTCTCGGGTTTTCTTTAGACGCACAGCCCTGCATGTCCCCGACACCTAGTATAATAATGCCTGGCAGACACCAGTGGAAACCACAGAAATGGAATCATCAACAACTGAACAAAGAAGCAGGCAGCAAAAGCCAGCACACGCCCCCCCGAGTCCCCACTCTGCACCAGGCACAATGCTCCACACTGTCATTTTCAGACCTGCCCTGAGATGAGGGCACCATCTTACCCACCTTGTACTTGAGGACTTCAGACTCCGTGAAGTTACATGGTTTGTTCAAGGTCTACAGGTTCTCAGGGGAGAAAGCCAGACTTGCACCAAAATCTGTTTAGTTCTAATTCTGTCCTCTTAACATATGGTCCTTTTTAACCTTTTCACACATTTTCATTTGTACATTTCTCACTCGTTCATTTAATTGATAACTTTTCACTCTGGTAGCGGGTAATCTGCCAAAATTAACCACCGTGGGCTTTGCAACGATGTGGGGGAGGAACGGGAGTGGGCATGAGGGGGCGTGGCTCATCCCTCAACACAATTTTGAAAAATTGGTTCCCATCTGCCTTGTTCACGTCATGTCTAATAATAAAACACAGAGTTTCACTAAACAGCAGGTCAGTGATGCACAGCGTCATGGAAACCAACTTGTGCGTATGCAGAGCACCCAGAAAATGACACCGAGCCTCTGAAGGCGAAGGCTTCACTGTGCAGGCGTATCCGCACGTGCCGAGACATGACTGCAGGGTGCGGAGCGTTTCTGGGTGAGAACTCGGGCCCACAGGGTGGAGTTCTCCTGAAAGCCTGGACTCCTGATTAACAGTAAACGCTGGGACAGGGGCTCCTGATTCCTGCCCAGCCCCCTTTCTTCCAGACTCAGAGCCTCTATTTCTCCCCAGAAACTCAGTAACATTGGCTAGAAGGCAGGAGTCTACACAGCAGACATATACTTCAAAACTATGTTTTAAAGCAAAAGCAGTGATCGAGTATCTTATTAGTCAATAAAGTCATGATGATCAATAATCACATGCACTGAGGTGCCACATTGTGTGTCCATCTTTCCGTCCACTTCTACCTCAGAGAGATGCGCTCTGACAAGTGTGACTTCTCCTGACCAAAGCCACCTTGTGCGTGTATCCGAGTGGCTGGTTCCCAGTCTTTTGGGTGAGGCACCCCGGGCCACACACCGCTGCCTGTCCTGGGCTGACAAGGCCCGTGCAATTTACAATCTGTAAAACCGCCCCTGCTCTCCAGGGGAAAGCTCTGTATGAGGGTCTGCTGTGAACCAAGCTCAGAAGGGACGATGGCCTGTCTAAGGGGGAAGTTAAGGGGCCTTCTTATGGGAAAACCATGGGAAAATAGAAATGGGGACGGTCCATTGTCTGTGGCATGTTTACAGCTGAGGTCTTTCCTGAAGACTCTGCCCGGCCAGGAACACATGGATTTGAAGTTTTGCAATTCCTTCCAAACACGTTATTTCATGTGGGCCCGTCAACAACCCCACGAAGACAGAACTGGTGGCTCATTTCTATTTAGACAAAAGGGTCCTAGACCCAGCTCGCCTTTGTGCTTCCCAGACCACTGCCGGCTCTGCCACGGCCACCTCGTCCTGGGCGATCACGGTGCCCACGTCTGTGGGCCCCGGAAGCACAGGGCTGACTTCCAGACCCACAGCGAGCCCGGGGCCATGGGATCCAGGCTGGTGGGGACGCACACTAACTCCGTGTCGGACATTCGCCTCCGTGGCCGGAGCACGGAGGCTGATGCTGCAAAGTCCTCGGGCAGCTGAGGTTCATGCGTTGCTGACAAGATGCAACAGAGGAGAGCGAAATTAGGAATACGTATTGCTCATCCTAACAGGGGCTTTCAGAGCAAACGGCTTCTCCTTTCCATCAGACACTTAAAAAGATGCATAATATTGAAAGCCCAGCCAGGTGTATGAGCTAGAACACAGGTGTGTGCAAGAGAGGCCGCTGGCCCGACCCTGGGCTCACGTCCCCTCCTCTGGGAGAGGCTGTGACAGACAGACAGCCGATGGCCTTCCCAGGAGGAAGCAAGTCGGAGGCCCCAGAAATTGAGCCCTGGTTGTATGGAAGGTCAGAACCCCTCTCAGGCCGATGGCACGGCCGTGCTGTGGGAGGGCGCGTCTACATGGGCTGTCGGCGCTGGGCACCGACTGTGCCACGAAGCTCACTCAGCCTGCAGGCGCAAGGCAGGTAGACGCTCGCTCGCCCCTGAGGCGTGGTGGGACCCGCCAACACGGAACGAGCTCCCCAAAGCCTCCCCGCCACGCTTGCCAGGGGCTGGCCCAAAGCACGCGGTTAGCAACCAGAGGAAAACGAGAACTACGCTGGGATTATTTAAGCGCTGCGTGGACGCGTCACTGTGAGGAACGGGAAGCACTCAGCTCCCCTGCGTTCCTGGAGCTTCGGGACCACGGGGGCTCTCCCGGGGACACGGGACTCCACGCAGACCGACCCCAGACACCGCGTGTGGGGTATTCCACACCCACATCACGAGACAGCATGGACGACGCTCGAATTTTACAACAAACTCTTGCTTTCAAACAGGCAGCACCCTGACGTGGAAGACGGACAGCGGGCCCTGTCCTCGGGCTAGCCCTCCTCCGGCGGGGGCGCCTCACCGGTGCAGGGCTCCAGTCGCTCGCCCCCACATCCGGCTGCACACATTCCGTCTGTACTTTCTCCTCCCGAATAAGCTTCAACATGCAGCAAATACTCATGAGTTTAGCAACAAGAAAATAGTACTTTACCCAAACATACTAAATCTGAAACCTGATATTTAAGTTGCTCGGTGACCATAAAAGTAGAGCATTTGCTTATTCTTTGAGTACATTAATGAGGTAAAATTGCGTCAGTGCCAGCTGAATGCCTGAATCTCAGATATTGAATAATCTAAAAAATAGAAATGTGCAAATTAGGGTTCATTTGTGCATTTTATATCATTCTGCATAAATGCATAATTGTGACCGAGTCTCAGACACCAGATGGTCTATGCAACTCATCCCCACGTTCGCTCTATTTTATCATATTTAGTAGCTGTGGCTTCCACTCTGATTCTAAGTACGGCTGACAAAACTGCCCCTGTTGGTAATGAGACCAGTTATCGGAACGGTCAGTTTTATGCATTTGGCTCAGAAACACACAACTGGGAAGTGTCCCCCCGGCTGTGGAGACGAGAACGACATGGCTCTGCTGCTCAAGGTGCCCCGCTGCGGGCCCGAGGCACGTCAGGCTCTGACAGGCATCCGCGGAGAAGGAACCTTGCACGGAGCATAAGACAAAGCACGACAGAGGGTCTCTGACGGGAGGGACGCGAGGGTCATCGCAGGTGGTGCCGGCGCTGACCCTTCAGGTCCATTCCTAGGCTTCTCTATCTTTTATAAAAAATATCACACGTCCCCTCTCCCTCCATCCGCACAAACCCTACCCTCTGCTGAGATAACAAACGTAAGCCACTTCTCATGTCCCTTCTCTACGTTCGCCTCACACATGCACGCACACACATGCACACATGGATATATAGGCACACACGTACACGCACAGATACACACAACACACACGTGCTCTATGCATGTACAGACACACAGGCACATAGTACATGCATGCATATACATATACAAAGATGCACGCACAGACATACACAGATACAGACACACATGGACACATAGACACACAGACATATACACAAATGCACACGTACACGGACAAACACATGCACACAAGTACACACAGATACACATTCACATGTGCACACAGACACATATGCATATACAGACACAGACATGCACACACATAGACACATGTACACACATGCACACACATATATTCACAGACACACGTGTGTGCACACAGACGCACACGCACATGGTCCCCACACACTACTCTCCTTCCTCTGACCACTGCACTGCAGTCATCCAGAGTGAACTCAAAGAGCCGTATGTCCGTCCTCAGGCAAGGACCCAAAAACACGGGTGGAAAGGCAAATTGTGGCATTTTTGGAAGACTGCATGTGGCGTTTGTGCGGTGGACGATGAGGGGTTCTGACAGCATCTGAAGCAGGAAACAGTACAATCTGACATGTGCTTTCGGAGCAGATGTTCACAGCTGGCTGTAAACCCTGAGTGAGGAGGCCGGGTCCCCTGAGCGCTTGGGGACCCAGTGAGGGGACAGCAGCTGTCCCCTTCACACTGACCCCACCAAGAGAACGTGCTCCAAGTGAATCTGTGTCTATCTAGAAACCCAAAGGTTCCTACATTTCTGCAAACACTCCCAGTAAAAGCACGCTGTTCGCATAAGCACCTGCTGGAAAAGTCACAAGCACAGGAGAACTGTGGCTGAGCAAAAAGGTAAACTTCCTGACCGTGGCAGGAAGCGCTCGGCTGGCAGTAGGCGGTGCCCCCAGTCAGGGCACCTGGGCCACAGACGCCTCCGAGGGATCCTCTGCGCCCGCCCGGGTGACCGCGCCCTGTCCACGGAGACAAGGGCTCTCCTTCTGGGGTTTCGGGTTGGTCACTTTCTCCTGGAAATCCCCAATGTATGTCATTTTTTTTGCTTTCCAGATTTTGAATCTATTCTAAAGCAGATAATTGAACTTCTTGCAGTATCTTTTATTTTTAATTTTTTAAGTTCTTTATTCATTTCTGAAAGAGAGAAAGGGACAGAGTATGAACAGTAGAGGGAGCCGAGAGAGAGAGGGAGACGGAATCTGAAGCAGCTCCAGGCTCTGAGTCGTCAGCACAGAGCCCGACGTGGGGCTTGAACTCATGAACCAGGAGATCACGACCTGAGCCAGTCAGACGCTTAGCGGACTGAGCTACCCAGGTGCCCCACATTAAGTATCCTTTTATCAGTAAGTAGTGACTTTATCTATGGAAATCCTGAGTCATATCCATCTTGTATTTTGTGGTATCTGGGCCTTTTTCCTTCTGTGTCTCTTCCCTCCTCTTTGATTCCACTTTACATTGAGTGTGTGGTGTTTTTTTACTCTCATTTATTTTCTCAGCAACTTTCAGATATCATCCCAAAGGCGTCCAGCATCAGTGTTGATGAGGAGAGGCCTCCCGGGAGCCTCTGCACTGTAAATCATCCGTACATTCTCTCTGCGGATATTCAACATTATTCGTCTTTTGTACTCCAGAGCTTCACTTCCCTGGATGTGGATGCGTTGTTATTACCGGGTTCAGCATTGGGAGTCTTCAGATCACAAATGCACAGCAAATATCTTCAGTCCTACAAAACGTCTCAGCCTTTACTTACGAGCAGTGCCTGACCTGTCCTCTTCATTCTTTAATTTCTCATTTAACTGCAGACATGTGTTTGGTTTCTCAGGCATCGTCCATCTTGTCTCGTCTCAGCCTTTACGTTTTTATGTGAAACTCTGGGTAATGCTCTTCCCTCTGTTTTCTGGTTTGCTCATTCTCTGTTCAGCTCTGTCTAATCTGCTTTACAACAGATCGACACAGCAGTGAATTTTAATGACATTTCTCGTTTTTAGAAATGCTGTTTGTTCTTTCATCGTGGTTGTGTCATACTCGGTAGTTATTTTATCAGGGCTTCTGTTCCTTTTCGAAACCTGGTTAGGAATTTAAACACAGCCGGTGTCTGTGCAAGCCCACCCTCCAGCCCATGTCCCCACCCCCCCGAGGTTTTGTTACAAGGGTTAAAGTCCTTTTTTTATATGTTTGTTTATCTAAAGTGTGTGTGTGTGAGGGTGTGGGTGTGTGTAAGGAAAGGAGGAGTCCCCCATTGTCAAAGATTCCATAATCTGTGATTTTGATCCCGCCACGGCTCTCAGGTCCTGACAGAACCCTAACTGCTTTGGGAACGGTGTTCACATCTGTTTCACCACGTGGCCTTCCGTGGCACACAGGCACGCGGAGCTCAGGTCTCACGTCCACGCCTGCAGCGTGCATTTCTTGCTGGTAACTTCCTCCTCTTCCCGTGGCCCTGGAGCTGTGGTGGGCTTGCTCTGTGCCCGCCTGGTCTGTGTGGTCTCCTCTGCTCGCACACACGGGGAAACCTGCTGAGAGTGTGCGGCTTCGCTCGCGGACAGGGTCCCAGCGCCTGCACCCACACCTGCCTGGCCCCCACCCCATCCCCGCGCCCCCTTCATTTCTCAGGGGCTATTGCGGCGTGGAGTCTTGCCTGTCTCCTGGCTTAAAACTGTTTCTTATCTGGGACCCCGGAGCGTGGCCTGTCTCCCGCGCAGGCAGCTGTGGCTCGTTGCACCGCGGCTCTGTGTGTGCAGGACGAGGGGAGAAGATCTCCGGCCCAGCCACGCCTCCAGGCTCCCCAGCGCCCTCCACCCTGGCCCTTCCAGACTAACGCTATTCCTTCCTGTACCCTCCTCAGCGTGTTCTGATTCGTACTAAAACACTAACCACTCGAAGGTCCCGGAACACAGATCGGCTGGAATGGAATTCTGTTTGCTCTCAAAAACCAGCTGAATTCTTCAGTTCCTAAGCAACGCTAATTTTTCTCGAGTGCCTGGCACACGTTGAGAACCTACTAAATGCTGGTTATCTTCCACAAACCTCCAAGAATAGCAATCAGAAAAGACCTTTTTTACCCAAAGCATACAATTAACGAGGTCTGATCTGTAAACAAGACGGGGCAGCAGCTAGAGGTGAGGAGGCGCTGACTCACTGGCTTCCGCTTCCGCGGGCGCAGGGGTGGGGCCAAAACGCTTCTTTTCAAACCCAGGAAGTCCAGGCCTTGCAAAGCAGCCTCACTAGTTTTCTCCAATTTTTGAGAGACCCTAAAATCTCAGGATGACACCTACTCACTAGGACACAAAAACAGAATGGCAAGTTTATAATATTTGGAGACATTTGTGAAGCAAATCTTCAATACTTGTATTAAAAAATCAAGAAGAGAATGCCCGTAAATCCAGGAAACACTTTCCACTTTCTCTTACTCTCGTGTGAGGAAGAGAAGAGGGAGCTTGGGTTCTGACGAGGGGCGGGCTGAGGACAAGGCACAGGTTACCCGCTCTTCCATGGGGACATGTGGGACATTTCTCGGGCGCTCCTGGCTGCCCAAGGACAAAGGACAAAGGAAAGAAAAGAAAGAACAGGGTTAACTGACAGAAATCACAGTCATGTAGGACAGGGGTCTCTATCAGTTTACAAATATCTTAGTGAATCACAAGAAAAAGGCAATCTTATCAATAGCCTAGGCCACCATCACCCTCTAGTCCTGTGGGAACAAAGGCAGAAGAAAACAGCAGATAGAACTCAATTCCCTTTTAACCTACAGCCCAAGGCACATACTTGAGGCTGCAGAGAAAACCTGTCCCCAGCCCCTCCCTACCCTCTTAAAGCTTTGCTGGAGGGCAAACAGCCTTAGCTTGACAAAAGCCAGGCCTCCAGGATCCTGGGAGTTGTCTTTAGCATATGAAAGTCTCACTGGAAATGCCCCAGGACTTGGCCTCCCCACCTCTGCAGGGCTTAACCAGTCGTAGCTCCTCAAGGTCCCTGGGTAACTCTTCCAGTCCACAGGCCCTGTCCCCAAGTTTTAAGAAAATCACCTTTTTGCATCAAAGATGTCTTCAAGAATTTTTTCTTGGCCGTCAGCTCTGGACCCCACCACCCCACCATCACCCCAAAACCTCATCAGCTTCCTTCTATTAGGAATGAAATATAGGGGCGCCTGGGTGGCTTAGTCGGTTAAGTGTCTGACTTTCGCTTAGGTCATGATCTCGCGGTTTGTGGGTTCAAGCCCCGCGTCAGGCTCTGTGCTGACTGCCAGCTCAGAGCCTGGAGCCTGTTTCAGAGTCTGTGTCTCCCTCTCTCTCTGACCCTCCCCTGCTCACGCTGTCTCTCTCTCTCTCCTAGAAATAAATAAAAAATATTAAAAAAAAAAAAAAAAGGAATGAAATATAAAAGTCTGTATGTCTGTCCAAAATTCTAAAAGCAGTATGCAATTTGTGCCCTGAAATGATCAAAGTAGAAAACAAGACAGATTTTAAAACAAAGTCTCTTATATTTTGTGAGGGTTTTTTTTTTCCCCCGGAACTTGAAGTTTGCTCTGGGACCAGAATTTCTACAAATAACATTTTGCAAATAATCCACTATAAATATTGACACCTCCATAAACGGTCTACTTCTTTGGATCTTAGGACAAGTATCACTAAAGGTCTTTCATGCTAAAACCCATCCTAACGTTTTTGTGACATTATCCCTTTGCCCCAAATTTATATTAAAGTAGCTCACTTTATTCCTTAGTTGTAATTGGGTTAAATAACATAGATGTAAGGAATCGTTAGTCCATTGCCCGGATCTCAAATCAGTCTTCCTAAATCCTTGCAGGCACCATTATCTGTCTTCCCATTTCAGAAAATCTATTTGCTACGAGGGCAAACTGCACCATAGCAAAGTAAACAAACGGGGTCCACGAACCGACGTCCGTGGTCCCATGTGACGTCCCCGTGGTACAGCTAAAAAGTGCTCTCATGTGTCTGTCAGTAAAGTCCGAAAAGGATCATATACTCTTAAATTATTTTCCTGCGTCAAACTGACGGGTTCTACCACACGAAACCCTCCGACAGGCTCGCAGGGTCGCGAAGCCAGAGCACACAGTCTCTCCCGGGCCTGAAAGGCAGCGGGAGCCACTCGGAGTTGGGCTCAGTACTCAGGGACCATCGAAAACTGTGATGACAAGAACGACTGCAGTAGATTTTAAACATTGTCGTGTTTGTTCATTGGTCTCTGTGTGCGAAGCACTGTGTCCCCGTCTCCCGCCGGTGGCCGCCAAGTCGCGTGCCCCCCACCTTCTTGCAGCCCCGCCTCCGCGCTTTCAGACCTGAACTGTCTGTATGTTCTTGGTAGGAACAGGACACCCACAGGTCACAAGAAATTCCATTAAATATTTTCCTGTTAAGAACACAGTCATCCACATTTCAGAAGCCTTCCAAGCGAGAAAGGATAAGCAAACCTGCGGGCGGAAATCGTGGCTCACATTTTACGTACGATTACAAACGCATGTTCTCTGAAAAACAGGCGTCGCCAACGGTGGCTTCGTGAGGTCTCCAGCACCCGCAAACTTTGTTCCCAGTCTCGGGGCTTGACAGATATTACCATCTGAGACAATGCTAATTATTCGATCTGAATCCTGAGGAAGAGCTCCCTCCTAGAGAACTAATCATTAAAATGCAAATAGGTGTTTCCCACTTCACTGGTTTAGCAGAGAAAGACTGTTAACAGCTTTCTGACAAGAAAGAGAGGAGCTTAATGAGTTGATGCCTTAACCTTGTGGATGGAAGGAGAGCACAGTGCACCGGATCTGACTCTGCGATCCCGCACCAGCCTCCGGCTCTAATCCTTTCCGAGCAGCGGCCTTTATGAGTTAACTGATAGAAGCTGCAAGAAATTACTGAACAAAAAAACTGATTTCAGATTCCACTCACTGCACTCAGGCAGCTCTTACTTAGACTAATTACTTAAATGATTTAAAAATGTATGAATATGCATGATAGTGCCTTTCAAAAAGTAAAGCCCAGCTGAGACCATGCCGTCAAACCGTCCCTCTCTTTCTCTGATCTACAGATACTGTGCTTGCATATCTGAAAGGCTGACGGGCTGCAGAGACTGGAATTGCAGGAGAAGGGGACAGGCAGCAGGCTCAGCCTCAGTCTCCCTGCCCCTCACAGTCTCCTGGGGCTGGACAGCTGGGGTTGTTTTTTGGGTAAAGCGGGTCTTGTTTGAAGCATCTGCAGCTGGAGCTGCCCCCAGACTAAGGGCACACGCATCTCTTCCCTCTTCTCTGACACCGGCACACCTTGGGGGTGGGTGGGCAACATCTGTGATGTGGGTGTGGGGTGACAGGAGACTGCGGAGGGCACGTCTGTCCAGGGCGGCAGATGCAGGGCTGTGGGACAGGGTGGGCGGGGGCTCTGGACGCAGGGCGGGATGCTCG
Source organism: Hyaena hyaena (assembly GCF_003009895.1). Classification (NCBI taxonomy): domain Eukaryota; kingdom Metazoa; phylum Chordata; class Mammalia; order Carnivora; family Hyaenidae; genus Hyaena; species Hyaena hyaena. The sequence continues at coordinate 84,057 of NW_024082677.1, forward strand.
AGGGGGAGGACCCCGCACCCCGGCAGCACGGAAGGCCGCTGCGTGGTCAGGCCTGGGGTCCCACGACCCGGGTGTCCACGGGAACACACAGTCCTCTGAGCGAGGACTCCCAAGGTAACACCACCTTGATTCAGCCACACCCTCCCACGTGAGCTGTACTGACTTGTGGCGACTGAAATCTGCTCTTTAGGACAGCGCGAAGCAGCAGAGAGCTGAAAGCCGCAGGACGCACACGGACCGCAGACACAGACACCAGCAGGCCAAGCAGACGAGAAGGCGGGATGCGGCGTGGACAAGCCGCGAAGCACAGCTGTCTTCTACCCCAGGGTCTCTCCAGCGCACAGAGCGCACTGAAAACGTTCAGCAACAAGTGCGTGTGTCGGGGGCGGGCAGAGGGAGCGCACAGGGAGCAGTCGCCTGACACACATTCCCAGCGCGAGAGAGACATCGCAAAGTGTACGATGAAGAGGAATCGAGTCCCGCACTGAATCTGCCCACGCCGGAAGGACACGGACCCGCTGGAGAACGCTGTCTGCAGCCGCGACACCCCGACACCCTCAGCACCACGGAGAGCGGTCCTGGGCCAGCCGCCTCCGGAAGGCCTTGGTGACCCGACTCGGACACCTGACTCTCCTGTGACCCTGGAAACACCAGGAGCCCAAAGTCACGTGTCCGATATAACAGTGACACTTAAGAGTTCACACTTTAAGTTAGTGCGCTTTGTCATGGCCGCATCTGTGCGTAACAGATTCCGTAAACAGCACCCCAGAACTCTGAACACTGAGCCGTATCTCAACCACAAACCTGTAGAAACAGTGTTTGATGGAATTTCCAAGCTAACCCAATATTCACTTTTCTTTTTTCAACTTGTGGGTAAAAATCTTCCCAGTGAAAATGATTATGAATCACTTTGGGGTCGTAGACGTACTTCAGAGGCCATCGCTCCGCAGTGCGCAAGGCAGGCAGTTCTGACCCCGAAAATCAAAACCCTGATTAAGTCAGAGCCCCCGTCAATGGAGGTCCCGTGCTGTCCACATCTTCTTTATTTTTTATTCTGACACTGGGAAGTATGACAGATTTTGGCTTTAACTATTTTGGAAGATAGTTAAATCATACAGTCAGGAGCTCTACTTCGAAAAGTATCTTAGACACATAAAATTCAAATTATCGTACATTGTTTAATATCACTGATCGCCAGCAAAGTTACGCTGTGTGTCTCAGGTTTAGTCATTAATAATATGGAATGGTTTTCTGAGGTCTTATTTCATAGGAGGCTCATCGGCACTTTTGCTAATACAGTTAAAGCCAAGAAATACGTATTTCTAATGTCGGCATTTATTACCTGGAGGAACCTGATGAAAATGTCTAAATGCAAAACAAAAAGGAAAGATGCTGTAATTTGGCCGTGATTCCCTTTTCCTGGAGAGATTACCTCCTCTCCCTTCATCCCGTACACCACGCAGATGATTTTATCCATTTTCCATCAAACACCGTGAAGAACGCTTTCGATTTGTAACGCGCGCTTGGGCAAGCCTCACCGCCGTGTCACTGTCCGACACAACACACGAGCCACCGTGGGTTGCCCGCCATGCCCACGGGAGGCAAGGTGGTAAGCACGAGCACACTCACCTTCCGGCTCCCCGCAGAGGGTGCACTGGGACTCTGCGAACAGAAGAGAGAGAGAGAGGCCGTTACTAAGGGGTCTCCAGCTCGCGGACACAGGTTTAATGACAGAGCAAGTCAGAACCGCCCCCTGGGGAGCCTGGCGCCGACCAGCTGCATCTGCCTGCCTCACAGACAGGGTGGCCCCTGCACCTGAGCAAACGCCATTTCCGAGAAACTACCTTAGCAAGTACTTCATATATTACATTTTAGTAAAATGCCGATCTCTCTTTGTCACACGCACATGCACACATTAAACATGTTTTCATGACTGTGTATGACTCAACACAAATCACTCGGCTGAAATAAATGTTATGCTTTATCACCTAATTTAACATCTAAACCTTGACTTTGATTACAACTCTGTTATATCCGCTTCTAGGCACAGACAATGATGAGCTAAAGGATGATGCTATTTCAGTAAAGACACTAGGCCTACGGTCACCCAGTGTCCGCCGCTTGCCTCTGCATCAGGCTCTGCAACGCACAGCAAAGTCGCGTGGGGGTCATGGCAGGCACGGTCACGGTCATGTGGGGCAATTGCAGTAAGGAACGCGACACAGGAAATGTAAGTGCAAATGGTTCCAAGGTATTTGTTTTTTGGAGGAAAGAAGTCAGACTTCAGTGCCAGGTCACTGCCCACCTTCCTGAATGACGGAGCAGGTGACTCAGCCCCGTGGCTCCAGAATGAGGGCACCGGTATCCTCCATGCAGGGACCGGAGGGCTGAGTGACAAATGCATTCATGCAGCCCGTCAGGCAGGCACTCGGGGGAATGTGGCCTCCTTACGCGCCAGCCCCAAGGATCAGCAAAGGGCTCGCGGAAGAGACAGCGTCTGGGCTGAGTCGTCAAGGACAAGCAGGATGTTCGTAGAGAGAAAGACAGCACAGGAGCCGCCGAGCCAGGGGACGGGCTGGCAGGAGGCAGGCGGCCGCGACAAGGGCCGAGTTTGGCCGAAGGACAGGGCAGGGCTGGCGGGCGTCAGTGTCAGATAAGGGGTGAGGAGAGGCTGCGGACACTTTGGGAAGGCAACTGAAAGTCACAGAAGGAGCGAAGAGGTTTGTCTTGTTTTGAATGTAGAATTAGGAGCCTGGAATGGTTTCCGAAGTGGACAGTGGTGGTGTGTTCGTCGGTCTGTGGCAGGACCACCTTGGTGGCCAGGACAGGCTGGGCGGGGACAGGTGAGGGAGCCGGTGTGTCGGAGCTCGCGCCCTTTTCAGCAAGTGCATGTGTGGTTGGGTGGCGGTGGATGAGGGAGACAGGGCTGACGGGCGTGTAGGAGTCAGACTGTCCTTTAAAATAAACTTGACTCTGGGGCACCTGGGGGGCTCGGTAGGTTAAGCGTCTGACTTCAGCTCAGGTCATGGGCTCACAGTCTGTGAATCTGAGCCCCGCGTCTAGCTCTCTGCTGACAGCTCAGAGCCTGGAGCTGCTTCAGATTCTGTGTCTCCCTCTCTCTGCTCCTCCCTTGCTCGTGCTGTCTTTCTCTCAAAAATAAACAAACATTAAAAAAAAATTAAAATAAGCTTGACTCTGAATTCCTCTGACTGCTTGGAGATGGGGCCCTCCATATCAGGGGTGGCAAATCTCTGCACGGTCCCCTCCCTTCCCAGGAAGACAAGGTCACAACACCCGTGTGTGCCCTGGCTGCAGGACCCACAGCACACCCCCCTGCTGATGCACAAAGCGGAGCCCCCCAGAGCTGGACCGTTCTTCATCACAAATGGGGGAGTCCAGAAAATGGGGAGCCAGAGTGTTCAAGGGAGAGGCCGCGGCTGGGTGCGGGGGCCTTGCTCCCTTGGACGCCACGCCAGAGCCAAGTCTAGGCAGCACACATACGGGGACTGAGGCCTGGGGTTGGGAGACGGGTGGCTGGCCCAGCTCCGAGGCCACACCCCTGAAGCCACGAGAGAGGACCCTGGCGATCGACACTGAGATGAGCAATGAATTCACAGCATCCCTTCCCAGGGATCCACAGGAAACAGGAAGTGGGCACCTCTCACCAGGTGCCCAGCAACACCCCAGGAGTGTCACTCAAATCTCAAAGGCCAGGCCCCCACCCCCGTGCTATCTGCCTTCTCCGTGGTGTGGCTACAACGCTGAGCACACTTCAGGAAACGCAGGAGAGGGGCGCCTGGGTGGCTTACTCGGTTAAGCGTCCGACTTTCACTTAGGTCATGATCTCGCGGTTCGTGGGCTCGAGCCCCGTGTCGGGCTCTGTGCTGACAGCTCAGAGCCTGGAGCCTGTTTCAGAGTCTGTGTCTCCCTCTCTCTCTGACCCTCCCCTGTTCATGCTGTCTCTCTCTATCCTAGAAATAAAATAAAAATATTTAAAAAAAAAAAAAAAGGAAACGCAGGAGACCCCTCGCTGCTGCCCCTGTGGGTGAGCTGCCTGCAGTAAGGGACCTGTCTTGGGCCACATGATGACACAGGAGCCTGGTGACCCCCAACCCTGGATCTCCCCATGGTGACAGGATAGACAGAAACGGAACTTCTCCTGGGGCCCCTGGGAGGCATGTGTGTTCACGGGGGAGAAAGAGGTGACTGCTCGGGTCTCTCAACAGACCAAGGAGCTGGGGAAGGGGACAGGGGCAGCCTGGGGCCAAGAGCAGCCGTGAGCTCAGAGCCCCTTGCGTAGGAGAACCGGATTTACCTCTCAGCCCAGTCTCGGCCAAGACCGCCCTCCCTCCCCCGCGAGGGGCCGGAACCCAGCATCAGGCTGCTCCAGTAGGGAGTCCGTCAGACGCCGGCGTTCCGCTTGTCCTGAAGTGCTAACCTGAGTCGCACCACAGCTGAGCCAGAACACAGGCTTGCTCACTGCAGCCAATCCCCATCAGGGCCAGCTGTTCACAATAATCCACCAAGTTCAAGGTGCAGTGACCACACAATAATGATGAGAACACAGTAACTGGTGCCTCCGATGAATTTAAATTCTGTAAATCAAACATCCCCAGATGCCTGGGGAAGCGTCTTTGACCACCGGCAACATTAACTTCTCCAGAGTCCACTGCTTAGGCAAATGGCATTTTGGAGTTCATTATGAATGCATCTAGGCCCTATCCTTAAAAAAATTATTTCCAGCAAGATCATAAGAAACCCTCATTCTCTGTGTTCTAAGCCCAGGACACAACGTGACTAACTTGTCACTCTGTTGCACACTCTGACTCTATTTCCTGTAAAGCTCAGTCATGAGCCTTCTACCCTGAGCTGCAGGGATTGTTAGCGGGGGGGGGGGGGGGCGGCGGCGAAGCTTTCCAGTCGTCTGCGGCAAGTGCGTCCTTGGGGGATCCACCACCACACTGATGAGGACGGCCCCAGGGAGCCCCGTGAACTCCACATACCCTGAGTCTCGAGCGTAGGTTTCCACATGAGGGAACCAGCCAGGCTGTGTGTGGAAGGGGCTGTGTCGAAGCAGTGCACCCCAATTTCTGCAGGCCACTGACATCACCATCGGGAAGATATTCCAAGATGGCGATGTGGGCAGAGCCCAGTGACCCATGTTAACGGTGGCCTGTTGACCTCATTATAACGACATTTTGCCCCAAGTCCCTGACCATCGGCACCAGACTCTCCCCTCCCTGAGTGTCCTGGGAGCTGACTGTCCAGGCACCCGAGGACAGAGGCCTGCCCAGCCCTGGGGGCTCTACCAGAAATCACGCGAAGCACAGCGAACATATGCGTTACAGCCATTTTTTCTGCCGGAAATGCGCTGGGGAAGTTTCACAGAAAGGTGAGCGATTTGGTGAACCTAAGGATTTACCCCGTGTGGGCGGAAGGAGCCTGTCTTCCCTCAGGAACAGCAGTTAAAAAAAGGGGCACAATGTAGAAGGGAATTAAACTTGATACACTGTGAATTCATCATCATTAGTACAGAGTCTCATTTAAATTAGGAGAAGCCTCCAAGAATTTATGCTAATTGACATAAGAGAGAAATCCGCCTGATGGTTTTATGGGCCCATAATCTACCTGAACCAGACGCAGCCTGTAAGCAGCAGCCTATTCCCCAAACTCCAGAACGAGAACCATGAAAGCCTGATCCCCTCTTGCTTTGGCATAATCTTCCAGAAGTGAGGGGATGGATACGTCTCCTGTGGGAATCTGTAAGGCACTTCATGTATGGAGGTAACTCTAAATTGCTACATGTTTTCAGAGAGGCAGCTTTCCACTCAGTGTGACACCCAGGGTCCCTCCCGTTGGCCATGGGCTGGATGGTGTGGATGGTTCTGGCCGTGGGCTGGACGGTGTAGACAGTGCTGGTTGTGGCCTGGGCAGTGTGGACAGTGCTGGCCATGGGCTGGGTGGTATGGACAGAGCTGGCCGTGGATTAGGTGGTGTGGGTGGTGCTGGTCGTGGGCTGGGTGGTGTGGGTGGTGCTGGGCATGGGCTGGGCTGTGTGATCATGACCCAGTTACGCCATTCCTCGGTTGACAATAGGTTACTTGAGCTGTTACACCGCCATATCACCACGTAGCTGTGAAATCATAGAGTTCGTGTCCCTGTCCCATTAAGTGTGTGGATGGGTGAGTTCCTGTTCTTGTGATCTTTGCAGAGGGTCTCCACACTTTGTGTATTTGGGGGGCGCTAGTGGTGACAGTGCTGTCCTGCTCGTGCGAGGTCCCCGGGTCTGACTCGCTCCCCGCCCCCGTCCAGAGGATGGCTTCACCCTCCACCTCTGGTGGCCCGTGCGATGCAGCATTTCTCAGGGAGGAGAGCCACGGGGGGGCCTTCTGCAGCTTTGAGACTCGGGAGACTCAGACGTAAGCCGCGAGGTCTTTGCCCCTGTTAGTTGCAGCCTCAGCAGGAGGGAGGCGGGGGAGTGTGTAAGGAATGGCCCCAGCTGGAGGGAGGTGGGGGAGTGTGTAAGAACAGCCCCAGCTGGAGGGAGGCGGGGGAGTGTGTAAGGGGCGGCCCCAGCTGGAGGGAGGCGGGGGAGTGTATAAGGGGCGGCCCCAGCTGGAGGGAGGCGGGGGAGTGTGTAAGAACATCCCCAGCTCGAGGGAGGCGGGGGAGTGTGTAAGGGGCAGCAAATCAGTTGGGCCCAGCAGCCCAGCGTGGGAACCCTCTGTGTCTACCGCCCCGGCCCACCTCCCTGCTGCCAACCTGGGCGTGCTGTCCCCTGTCCGTCCACACTGCCCAGCCCACGGCCAGCGCCGCCCACATCCCCCAGGCCACGGCCAGTGCTGTCTACACTGCCCAGGCCATGGCTGTTAATATGACCATCATCTGAGTTTGTCCTCATTCCAATTTCAAAATAAACAGGATGCGATCACATGATCTAGGAGAGAGTAGTAGATTCTACCCCCAGGGCGTTCCAAAAGTAGAGATTATCACGGAGATGCCTTGTCCCCAAACCTAGCACATGGTGATCAGTCAGCAAACGTTAGCAGTTTAGTAAGAACTCTCCCTGATTATTAATCTGCAAAGACAAGAATCGCCTCACACAGGCAGACGGTGAGGAGAGGGGCTGCGCCCGAGGGAAGAGAGACGTGGCGACACCCATGTAGCCCCGGCCGATGGGGCACCTGAGGCGCAGCACGAGTGACCGGGGCTTTGAAGGGTCGGTAGCAGTTCTCTGGGTGCGGTGTGGCCCTCTCGGGAGAGGAGTCTGCATAAGTGTCTGGGGAAGAAATTACACAAGTTCTATTTCTAACCATTTTCAAAATGTTCCATTAAGCAGAATGTGCTATCTCTCATGTCTTAATGTGCACAGCAGGAATACAGGACAGCAGCAAAACGGTAGAAAAATGTATGTAGGCTTCTTCACTACTTGAGAAACATGAGAAGAAACCCCATGAGAAGCCAGGTGGTTGGGCCACCGGCTGACTGGACGTTCACCTCACTGCCAAGTGACGACTGCAGTGTGGACCATTCACTCAATCAGATAACTGCATGTCAACAGAATTCCTATGAGATTTTATTATACAAAATTTAAAAATATAAAGGCAAACACAGACATCAAGTAGCTTTAATAAAGCAATAGGCCACAGGGAACAAAATGTAAAGTCCACAGATGAATGTCTGGAAGCCACTGTTTGCTGGTCACGGACCTCTGTCCACTGAGCATCTGTCATAAGACACACAGTCACCGCTTCAAGGTCAGTGCTAATGTGGGTGCTCACGTGTCCCTGAGGACATCTCCCTCCCTCCTTACCCTCTCCCTGAGGACACAGTGGTGGCCCGAACAGGAAACGGCCTATGTGGGGCACTGGGCCGTCCACATCTGTGGGAGTGGCCCGTGCTCGGCACCGACGGGAGGTCCTCACCTGCGAGGGCACGTCTTGGCCTCCCCTTTCCAGCCGTCATATCCCTGTAATCTTTGACTCTGGAGTGTTTCTGGGGAAAACAGAGTAAGCTTCAGAGTAAGCTTGACTCAGGAAAGTTAAATAATCGATTGGGATTTCTGAGCCAAAACTGGGCCCCGACAGCACTCACTGGGATGCAAGCTCACCGCCCAGCAGAGGCACGCCGGGGCCATGACTGAGCCGTAAAGTAAATGGCTCGTCCGCGAATAATCGATGGGTCACTCCATTCTGTGCCATTTTTATCTATGAAATTCAAAGCTCCTCATGACTGCAGTCTCATTAACTCCCGTGACAACCATATGTAAATAACCAGCATTATTTCTTTCATTCAATCAGGAAAAGGGAAGCCTGAAGAAATGAAGTCGTGGCCAGTCACACAGGCAAGTTAATGGACAGGACCAGCAATTTGTATCAATTCATTGTGTGAAATTGCTCCTGAAATACGTCCATGGTCCTCACAAATGCTGAATGTGACGTCTCTTGGTGTTTCTGTTCTCGCCGTCAACAAAACGTGCACAAGCCGGTCCCCTCGTTAATTCAGGGGCTGTCCCCGCAACGGCAGGAAGGAGTCTTGTGTTGAACCTAACTTCTGGTTTCCAGGGACCTGTCCCCAGAACAGTGACTTCGACATCAGAGCCAATGCAATGGACGGCTCTCCTAAAAGCTAATGCCCCCAGGGTCCTGCCCTCGGCTCACAGGTACCTCAGCTTCCGTGGCCTCCTTAGGGGAGCTCCCCAAATTCATGGCTTAACGGCCCAGATCTGCAGACCCCAGGCCCAGCACCGGCAGCGGGGACCCACCGTCCCAGCAGAGATGACCCCTCCCTCCCACAGGACGGGCCGAGCAGCCTGGCACCCGCCTTTCCCCCATATTCAACCATACCCGCCACGTACAGCACCACGTCCCAGCGTCCGAGTTCTCACTGTCGCCCAGCACACCAGGCTCCCGGTGGGCTGTTCCTGTGGCTCTCCAGGGCTCCTCACGGGCACGGAGGACCTGTGCTCCCTGAATTCACACGCTGAGATCCTAGCCGCCCAGCTTAGCTCACCGAGCACCATGTCTTCACAACTCCACGTGTGGCCTGTGGGTGAGTTTCCTTCCTGTTTAAGGCTGATTACTGTTCTACTGTAGGGACAGGCCACTATTTGTCTATCCACTCACCCGTCCACGGGTGCCTGAGTCGCTTCCACCTTCTAGCTACTGTGAGTAACGCTGCCACGGACACAGTGTACCAGGGTCTGAGTCCTTGCTTTTGTTCTGGGCATATACTCAAAAGTGGGGGTGCTGGGTCATATGTGCAATGGACTGAATGTCTGTGTCCCCCCCGCCCCAATTCATGTTAAAATCTTAGCCCCAAGGTGACGGTATGAGGAGGCCAGCCCTGTGGAAGGTGATAAGGTCCTGAGGGTAGAGACCCCCTGATGGGATCAGTGCTCTTATCAAAGAGACCCCCAGGCTCCCCTCCCTCCTTCCACCTGAGGACAGCCCGGAAGAGGTCCTCACCAGGAGCTGACCTCGCTGGCACCCGGTCCAAGGCCCCCAGCCTCTGGAACTGTGGGAAAACACATTTCTGATGCTGGTAAGACCCCCAGCGTGCAGGACTTTGTCACAGCATCGCAAATGAAGACAGCCTTTCACACTGCCACTAAAGTGAGCCATCAAAAGTGTGTCTGATTCTACCACAGATAATGTAACACACAAATGACTTCCCCTGCCTGCCAATGCCAAGCTGATCCTGCCTGTCGCGCAACCCAAACCGTAAGAACCACCTAAATCCTACCAATTAAATCTGCAACATGTGAAGGCAGATGGACTGGTTGTTTGGTTTTGCTTTGTTTTATTTTGTATAGAGTTTACTTTTTAGAGCCTGTTGTAGTTTCACAGCTAAACTGAATGAAAGGTGCAGAGACTTCCCTCAAACTTCCACCTCTCCCACCTACACAGCCTCCCCCACTGCCGGCATCCCCGCCAGATGGTGCATTTGTTACAGCCGATGAGCCCACATGGACACGTCATCACCCAGATTCCGCAGTTTACGTCGGGGTCCCTCTTGGTGTCATACATTCTGTGGGTTTGGACAAATATACCACGTCTTGTATCCGCCAATACAGGACCCTCCACAGTAGACTCATTGCCCTAAAAACCCTCTGGGTGCAAGGTTTTCACTCAACCTGGACGGTATGTTTGGGTCCCTGGTGGTCAGTGTCTCAAGACTTCACTATCTCATCGTGATCCGCATAGTTAATCGAGGCTAAAATACAGGTGTAGATTTTGATGAGTTCCTTTCCCTCCTACGTCCAATTAATCATTAGTTCTCTCAGATTGTAACTGCAAAATTCACCATGAGCCACTTCCTGCCTCTGTCTTAACTGCCAACACCACGGCCAGAGCTACCCACCGCCCCCACCATGGCCTGGCGCCCCGTGTGGTGACTCCATGGCGGAAGTCAGACCAGGCCGCCCCTGCTGAGAGCCCTCTAGTGGCTCCCAGGTCCCCTCACACTTAGAAAGCAGCCGAAGTTCTCCCAGGACCTGAGAGGCTAGGACCCCTGCTCCTTCCGATCTCAGTTGAGGATAAGGCTGTGTCCTCAAGGCACCGGTGGCGGGAGGACTTGCATCTGCTGTTCTCTCTCCAGAATGTTCTTCCTTCAGACCTCACCACAGGGCTGCCTCCTCTGCGGTGAGAAACTCATCCTTAATGAAATCCTCTGCTGTTGTTCTCTATCTGCTGCCCTATCTCCAGTTCAGCCGCAAACTCATTACTGATTCATTCGTGTGTCTGGTTGAAGACTTGACATTCATCTCTTTCCCACCCAACAATATGAACACAATGAGGGCCTGCTTCTTGTTTACTGTGTTCGTCTCTCTATTACCAGATCTAAAACAGTTCCTGCCACATGACAGACACTCAATGAGTGCGTGTCAAATCAATCACAACACTCAGGGTTCTTACCACCATGAGGAGTCTCATCACCAAAATGCATACAATGCACGTAGTGATTAGTGCCAGGATCCCTCAGCCAGCAGTAGCGTGGGACACTGTGCAGTATCTCAGGCAGGACACAAGTGTCTGTCATGCCCCACATTAGAAGACGCACCAGGCACGGGCACGAGGTGCGACAGGAGGTTGGGAGCCACTGGAACAAACATGGCGATGGACCAGCTGCCGAGTGTGACGAGAAGCAGGACCAGGCGAGGCAGCACCCACTGAGACACCACTCAGTCTGGCCAACACGTGACAGCCCAGAACCCAAATACATCACGCTGACCGCTCCGGCATGTGTGCTGGGAACTCTGCCCCTGCCCCGAGGACCGGCCGCACGGAACCCAGCCCTGGCTGGCGGCTGCCACCAGTGCCCCACGCAGAACCAGCATCTGCTTCTTCCTTTCGGATCATGAGGTTCTTTACATTTGAATCTGTGGCTGGGGTGGTCTTCTCCCCCCTCCCGACTGGGGGTATCTGGAGGCCAAGGCTGGGTTGCCCCAGAACTTATTCCCAGACAGGTTTCAGCATCAGAGCAGTCTTCTCAATTCCCCATCTGAAAAGGAAGTCCCCCTAAGATTTACATTGTACAGTAATTAATTCCAATTCAACAATTCTCGACATCCCTTGCATATTTTGTGCCATACCAACTACATTCACATGAATATATAGTCCTTTGCCTATTGTTTCCATAGGGATCTCACCATAAATATGCAAAAACATGTATGGATAGATACATAGAGAGATATATAAATGTCCAAGCACAAATGTAAAGACATAAAAACATACATAATCATATGCATGCTTCTACTTATAAGAAGAGAGAGACTTCTCTCAGCACAAACAGAGAGAGAGACTCAGACACAAAAGTATGTGTGTGCAGTGTGTATCCTTCTAATGTGGGATGGCATGTCCACAAGTGCTCATGTTTTTAGAAATAAGTATTCAGTCAAATTCCATATATATTTCTGATAATCACACACAGAGAATAAGTATTGGCCTCAGAGGACTTGATCTAATTTATTTTGTCAAGTCAATGTAAATCCATATGAGATGACAAAAATGCCACACAGTCTCCAATAGTAGGATGACATAAGTAGACTCAGGACAGGAGACTTGTCAAAGCCCCATGGGTAACGGCATGTCCAAGGTTGTTTCAGGGCTAACTTTCACTTCCACAAGTCATAAATATTTCCACTAGAGCCTTTTGTATCAAATCTCCTTCCTCTGGCATCAGTGTGTCCTTGGCTTGTTCAAAAAGTGTCAGCAAAATATCACTTATTTTTAAGCCTCTTTCTTTGTTCGTGGCAAGGTATTCATTTATCATAGCAGGATTCACAAGAGTTGATAAGCAAGGCGTTATTTACTACCACGGACAGAGGCTGTTATTTATTTGACGTCTGGGATCATTACTCATACTGCTGTACAGAAAGAACTCCACTGTAAAATTTAAAACAATATTCGCAAGGTAGTGGCTGTCATACTTTAATTTTTCTTGAATTTGTATTTTCTATTTTTTGACCCATCATAACCTATTTCTTTTCCATTTGTGTCACTTGTAGGCAGTGGATGAAGTTGAAAGGCAGTTAAACCTACCTGACAAAGTATAGGGGCTTTACAAATGTTTTTGAATTTATCTTGAATTTATTTTTCAAAGAGAATAAGTCCTTGTGATAGTTCAGACTGTATGAAGTATTACCTTGAGTTGGAGCCAAACACAACTACAATGGAAGCTTTGTCTCCAAGTCTGAAAGTGATTTAAAATATGGACTCCTAAACTCATACTTCATGACAAAACCCTGAGAAGAAGAGCAGCAGGGACCCCCGAATTCAGAGGGTCAGCTGAGGTGAAATGTGGCTAAGAAGTTCATCAAGATTTTGGCAGCCACGGACACGTCATATCGGTAAAAAAGCATGGAGAGTATTAAGGGGTGAAAACCTGAAAAGCAGTAATGTAGCTGAAAGCACCAACTCAGCTTCTCAGGGTACCGACTGGCACTTTTACAGGTGGGAAACTCATTTATACAGTTCCAGATTTGGCTGACAGCTTTGAGAACTCTTTCAGATTTAGGATAATTTCTCTCCTTAATTTGTCAATTTCGGGGCACCTCGGTGGCTCAGCTGGCTAAGCGTCCAACTCTCGGTTTCGGCTCAGGTCATGATCTCACGATTTCGTGAGTTCGAGCCCTGCACTGGGCTCTGTGCTGACAGTGCGGAACCTGCTTGGAATTCTCTCTCTCTCCCTCTCTCTGCCTCTCCCCCGTTCACACTGTCTTTCTCAAAAATAAATAACTAAACTTAAAAAGTTTTTTACAAATTATTAATTTTATTTGGCCCAATTACACACACATCCTGAACATTAAAGTGACCAAATTTAACAGAATGATTAAGAAGTGTTTAGAAGACACATACAGGGATCCTATTCATAACACATTTACTATATTTACGGAAACAAATGTGTTCATTTGAGTTGAAAGGCCATCATTGATAGTACACAAATAACAGGAACAAAATTCAACACAAAATTGTAATGTGGAACTTAAAAGTGTCATTACTCCCCTGCTCGGGTCCTCTCAGGATGTCAATTTCCTAAATTATAACAGCCTTCACGTCTCAGCAAGGAACAGAAGGCACGTCTCCCGCCCTCCACTGGGCTACACTGGACCCACCCAGGACCACACAGCCCTCTCAGATCCAGCCCGCTCACAAGACCCAGGCTGTTGTGTAGCCCTGGGTCTTTGTACACTGCATTGTCCATGAGTGTGTTCTGCCCTTCTTTGCCTGACAAATGACTACTCCTCCTTTATCCCTAGTGATTTTTAGAAATAACAGCTCTGGGGGTGCCTGGGTGGCTCAGTCAGTTAAGTGTCCGGCTCTTGGTTTCAGTTCAGGTCCAAGCTCGTGGTTCACAAGGTCCAGCCCTGCATCGGTTGTGATGACGGCATGGAACCTGCTTAGGATTCTCTCTGTCCTTCCCCCTCCCCCCATTTCCCTGCTTGCTCTCTCCATCTCTCTCTCTCAAAATAAATAAACTCTAAAAAATAAAAATAAAAATAACAGCTCTTTTCAGATATCACTTACATACCATACAATTCACCCACTGAAAGTGTAGAATTCAATGGCTTTTAGCTTATTCACAGAGATGTGCAACCGTTGCAGCAATCCATCTGAGGACATTTCCATCCTCTACCCTTCACCAGTCAACCTCCAGTCCTCATCTTCCCAGCGCCTGAAACCCCTCCACTAATTTCTGTATATATTTGCCCATTCTGGACAATTTATGTGACTAGAATCCTATGTGCTTATAATATGTGACCAGCTTCATTTAGCAAGATGTTTCCAAGGTTTATTCTGCTATATAACATGTGTCATACTTCCTTTTGATCATTAAATGACATTCCATTGTAGGAATAGTCATCATTTGCCCATTTCTTGGTTGATGGGTCCTTGGGTTGTTGCACGTTTTGACTGTTACGAATAATGCCCCTCTAAATATTCATGCACGAGGTTTTGAGCAGACATATGTTTTACTTCTCTTGGATATACACCCAGGAATGGAATTCCTGGTCATATGGTAACTCACGTTTAGTATTCTGAGGAAACACTAAACTGTTTTCCCAAGTGGCTACATTTTACATTCCCAACCTACAGCAGGGCGTGAGGGTTCCAATTTCTCCAGAGTCTCACCAACACTTATTACTGGATATCTCTGATGACAGCCATCCTAATGGCTGTGAAGTGCTATCCCAATGTGGCTCTGATTTGCATTTCTCCGGCATACGGTGATCTTGTACACCTTTCCATGGACTTATTGGCTGCCCGTATGCCTTCTTTGGAGAAATGTCTATTCAAAGTCTTTTGTTCATTCTTCATTGACTTGTCTTTTTATCATTGAGTTGTATATATTATATGATTTGCAAACATTTTTCCTATTCTGTGGGTTTTCTTTTCACTTTCTTGATGGTGACTTCTGAAACATTTTTAATTTTAATAAAGTTCAGTTAGTCGTTTTGTTGATTGTGCTTTTGGTGTCCTAAGAAATCATTACTTAATATTTTACTTATTTATTATTTTTTAGAGAGAGAGACCACATGCATGCATGTACATGAGAGGAAGATGGGCTGGGGAAGAGGGAGAATCTTTTTTCTTTTATCAGTAAAATTGAATTTTTATTTTTTAATTTTTTTCTTTCATAGTTTATTGTCAAGTTGGTGTCCATATAACACCCAGTGCTCATTCCAACAAGTGCCCGCCTATGTGCCCTTCACTCCCTGTCACTTCCCCCCGATTCCCATCAGTCCTCAGTTTGTTCTCAGTATTCAAGAGTCTCTCATGGTTTACCTCCTTCCCTCTCTCCAACTATCTTCTCCCCTTCTCCTCCCCCAAGGTCCTCTGTTAAGTTTCTCCTGTTCCACTTATAAGTGAAAACATATGGTATCTTTCTCTGCCTGACATATTGCACTTAACATAATACCCTCAAGTTCCATCCACGCTGCTACACATGGCCAGATTTCATTCTTTCTCATTGCAATGTAGTATTCCATTGTATAGATAAACCACATCTTCTTGATCCATTCGTCCGTTGATGGACACTTAGGCTCTTTCCATGTTTTGGCTATTGTTGAGAGTGTTGTTATGAACATTGGGGTACATGTGTCCCTATGCATCACACCCCTGTATCTCCTGGGTCAATTCCTAGCAGTGCTATTGCTGGGTCCTAGGGGAGTTCTCTTGTTAATTTTTTGAAGAACCTCCACACTGTTTTCCAGAGGGGCTGCACCAGTTTACATTCCCACCAACACTGTAGGAGGGTGCCCGTTTCTCCACATCCTCGCCAGCATCTAGAGTCTCCTGAGTTGTTCATTTTAGCCACTCTGACCGGTGTGAGGTGGTATCTCAGTGTGGTTTGGACTTTTATTTCCCTGATGATGAGTGACGCTGAACATCGTTTCATGTGTCTGTGGGCCATCTGGATGTCCTCTTTGGAGATGTCCTCTTTGGAGGAATGTCTGTTCATGTCTTCTGCCCATTTCTTCACTGGATTGTTTGTTTCTCAGGTGTGGAGTTTGGTGAGTTCCTTACAGATTTTGGATATTAGCCCTTTATCCAATATGGCATTTGCAACTATGTTTTTCCCATTCCGTCGATTGCCTATTGGTTTTATTGATTGTGTCCTTTGCTGTGCAGAAGCTTTTTATGTCGACGAGGTCCAAATAGTTCATTTTTGCTCCTGACTCCCTTGCCTTTGGGGATGTGTCGAGTAAGAAATTGCTGTGGTTGAGGTTGTTTCCTGCTTTCTCTAGGGTGTTGATGGTTTCCTGTCTCACATTCAGGTCCTTTATCCATTTTGAGTTTATTTTTGTGTATGGTGTGAGAAAGTGGTCTGGTTTCATTCTCCTGCATGTTGCTGTCCCGTTCTCCCAGCACCATCTGTTAAAGAGGCTGTCTGTTTTCCATTGGATAATCTTTCATGCTTTGTCAAAGATTAGTTGGCCATACATTTGTGGGTCCAATTCTGAGTTAAGAGGGAGAATCTTAAGCAGGCTCCAAGCCCAGCACAGAGCCTGATGAGGGGCTTGATCCCATGACCCTGAGATCATGACATGTGCAGAGATCAAAGTTATATGCTCGACCATTATTTAATCTAAAAGCTCAAAGGTTTGTGCTCATTTTATAATTTTGGCTCTTAACATTGAAATCTTTGATGGATTTTACTTTAATTTTTGCATATGGTATGAGGTAGGGGCCCAATCTCATTCTTTTGCCTGAGGATATTCAGCACCATTTGTTGGAATCCTATTCATTCTCTAAGACTTACTGTACATGTCAATCCTTTCAGGAAGCCAGCAGTAACTGCTTCACAATGAATCACATGGCTCCTCCTCTATGCTAAGCATCCCCTCTGTAAAACTTGGGTCTCATTAGAATTGTCTTTCTCCCTCAGGAGATTACATACATGTATATATCCCCACAGCCTTTAGTGCACATCTACAGTCCACGTTTTGCAATGTTGAGTGAAAATGGTCTATGATGCATCATTTATACAATGACTATTTGAGCACCTGGCTAGAGTGTCCAACACGGGCGGTGAGCTGGTGTATGATGTAGGTTGTGCAGAAGAGAAATATGTGCAAGAATGAATCTACGCCGTACCTGCATCATATCCTCTGAAACAAGAACAAACCTCTAGCACACAGACAAGTCTAGAAATGGCCAGGCATATGTGAAGCAGGGCTTAACCAGGAAGGGCAGGCAGGATCACCTTCTAGGGGTTCAGTCAGCTTGTTTAATTTGCTTAATAAAAGAATAAGTCCTGAGGGGTAGGCCTCCACCCTCTGGGACAAAGAAGCTACTTAAGGGTTTTAATCAAGGCTGTTAAGGAAATAAACTCAGGTTTCAGAAAGACTTCTCGGGCAGCAGGTGGAGGAGTATAACACAGTGACTGTTGAGGGCTCATGGAAGATAGGAGCAAAGCAATGGTCATGGGGTAGAAGGCGCCACACAGATGGACCGTGGAATACGAGGAAATAATGCCTAGATTGGATTTTTTTTAATCCCACTTAGGAAAATAGCAGGGCCATATAGGGAGAATCCAAAGAGCGATGCAGTTACCCTACTTCTCAGATTAATGCGAGGAACGTGGAAAATAACTGATTTGATGATTTATCACGAGAGGGAACAGGAAGCATGAGATGGGAATGAGCAGCTCAGATTCCAGAATCACCACCAGAGGAAACGGCTGCAGGTAAGAACAGAAGAAGCCAGGACAAGTGTGGTCGGTTCCTCGTTCAGCAAACACCGGACGGGCGCTCAGGCCGCCTTGCCAGATGGGGCGTGGGGGGCTCCCTCTGAGAAACATGGGCGCCTCTGGGTCCTCCTTCCCAGGGGTGGCTGCTGCCAGCACCAACCCCCCTACCTCTCTGATAGACTGTGTTTCTCTTCTCAAGGTCCAAGACTTGAACTTCTCCAAGTCACGTGGCCAGCCAGTGGCCAGTCTGCTTTGCCCCAAAGCCAATGCTCCCAGCTGGGGCTCCTAGTCCCCCACCACCCAGTCCCCCACACCTCATGACTCCATGCGGGCATCTGGGAAGTTCAGCTTTGCAAATGGCCGTGGTTCGCAAGGATGTGGGTTTATGGGTATTTGAGGAAGGGATACACCACAGCTTTGGTAAAATGTACAGATGCCAAGGGCTGACAGAATCTCACTTCCTCCCCACGAAAGCTCTGCCAGGGAACGGGTCCCACTTTGGGAACCTCAGCGCAGAGCACGGGTTTGTGGTACGGTTTGGAGGCTCCCACCTGCTCCCCACGCACTGGTCACCCCCTCTTCATTTAGCATGAAGACTGAAAGCCCACTATGGGGCAGGTCACACATGGAGTCGCTGAGTGCGAGGAGCCCCTGTCCGTGGAGACAGGCACGTGCATGCAAAATAGAACACAGTAACGGGAAGTGGAAAACGGGAGTTTGCCTGAGATGAGACTGAACCCACAGGGGAGATTTTCATTTATTCATTCACTCATTCATTCACTCACTCACTCACCCACTCACTCATTCACTCATTCATTGCAGGCTTTTCCCAGCCACACCCAGGGCTTACCGTCAACTAAGGGAGGCATGTGTTCATCAGGGAGTCCCAAGGATACATATAACATGCCACCTGTGGTCAGTGTGCCCATGAAAATGTGCATAAGGACTGAGAGCCAGGACCTCCCTCTCAAGAGGAGGTCCTTGAGGAAATGACCTAGAGCAACGTTTAAGAGGAGAGAGGATGTGGAGACACTCCAGAGAAAGGAATATTCTCTAGTCTACAGGTGCTGTCAGCCACACAGGCCCGTCCCCACCGTGTGGATGGGAGACAGACAGGTGACGCAGGTAGCGGAGGTCCTGGCTACAAGGTCAGGGCCATGCCCCCAGCTGGCACCCAGTCTGAGTGGACAGTAGGCTTCACGGCCCCTCTCCTCTCCCAACAGGCCTCCCCTCTGCCCCTTCTCCTCCATCCACCTCCCAAAACAGACCCTCCTCTCCTCAGTACCTCGGTGCCCAGAGCTCTGCTAGCAAATTGGATAAACTAATTAGTGCTTCCATGTTAATTAATTTTCCGTTGTTTATATAAGCTATGAGATTTCTGTTCTTGTGTTGGTCCCTTTAGGTAAGTTTATCTACAAACAAATTAAATCCCATTACACCAAATTACACTGGCATGCCAGTCATCAAAGCAAGTCTTAAATGCACGTCTTTCCCCATAGAACTCTCAGAGATAATCTCGTATCATAAAGAAACATTTAAAGCAGAGGTAATGCTCAGAATTGATGTATACTGTCATATTAAAACTTCAAAAACATTTATTAGAAAAGTCACTCGAACAGTGTGACAGCTATATTTTTCTCTGTATTTCTAGGTTGTAGAAACTGAATCACAAGATTTAACAGTGTAGGTTGCACTGAACTATAAAATTAAATAAGGACATTCTGAATGTTTCCAGGATTGATTCCTTTTTTTTTTTTTTTACCACTTACATATTTTTTGCCAACCTGAAATCTAATTCACATTCATGCTCTGAGAAATTAAAATGATGTAGTTAGTAGAAGTCATTTCCGTTAGTTAAGATGAAGCCCATTATAAATGACTAAGCCCAACGCAGAGCGAAAGATTTCAGGAGCTGACTGTTTCCCACCCAGGACACAAGTGCATCAGAGGACCCCCAGATGAGCCACATTCTACTTCCTGCAGTGCTCACGTGGGTGGGCACCCGCGGGGACTGCCTGTAATGGCTCCAAAGAAGAAATGAGTAACACCGTGAGACATGAGGGGCCTCCTCTACCCAGCATTATACTAACACAGCATTAAAAAGCATACGTACTGCACCTGCTATGGACGTTGTGCCCTCACTCACTCGAGAACACACACAGAGCCCCAGCCCAAAGATCTCTTCATTCTGGGTTAATTCTCACCATCTCTCACTTTACATCAAAGATAAGTAACAAAACCAAATTCATTAGCAGTCCTGAAATGAAATTCAGATCAAGGAATATAATTTTAAGTCTTGTTTTCAAACCATTCTCTGACATGGGATTTTAGAACTGAAATAAAGGTTGAACTATGGTCCCTGAAGCTCACATGTTGAAATCTTAACCCCCTCCCCCCACCGTACCTCAGACTGTGACCTTATTTGGAAATGGGTCACTGCAGATGGAATTAGTGAAATTACAGCAAGGTCATTCCAGGGTCCCTTCTCCAGTATGACTGGTGTCCTTATACAGAGAGGACACGTGGACACAGGGTGCACACAGGAGAACACCGTGTGAAGACCTGCCCAAGCCGGGGGACCGCCAGGGTGAGGAAGACCAGCGACGGACCCTCCTCCGGCCTCAGCAGGAGCCCGCGCTGCTGGCCCTGGCTTAGACTTCTGGGCTGAGAAGTTGACACGATCGGGGTCTGCTGTCTGAGCCCCCAGGTCCGTGGTGCCTTGGAACAGCAGCCGCAGGGACCCACTCCACCTATGACCAGGCCCCGTGGTACGTTCGTTCCCCTTGGGAAGGAGAGGAGGGCCCTTTTTCATGCAGTTTTTCTCTACCGTTTTAGGCTCTACAGCAATGAAGAATTTCTCTGTGACATTTTGTCTTTGAAAACATATGGATGTTCATTTGGGAGTTTCAATTGTGTCATCACCGCCCACCAACAGATCAATCACATGGACTCCCCCAGTGGAGGCCCCTCCGGCTCATCCACACAGACCCCTTCTGGGGCAGACTGAGTCCGTCGTTTCCCAAGGATGGTTTTTATAGCTCACATGCGTCTGTAGGACATCATCTTACCCGGAACACAGAGCACACAGCTTATGCTGCAGTCCTATGGCTTAACAGCACACTTTCACATCTCCAGATTTGTATTTCTTTTTGTTGCTCAGAAGGCCAAAGGACAGGTACTCAGTAAGCTCTTGTTGACAAGATCATCTGTTAATAACCATAAACTGGAGCAAAATTAGAGTAGAGCCTACAGACATGGACATGAGAAGTCTTGAGGCTGAGTCCTGCCTCGGTGACTTCCTC
This sequence comes from Hyaena hyaena, assembly GCF_003009895.1. Lineage (NCBI taxonomy): Eukaryota > Metazoa > Chordata > Mammalia > Carnivora > Hyaenidae > Hyaena > Hyaena hyaena. Next base: position 105,053 of record NW_024082677.1, read on the forward strand.
GTCTCAGGTTCTCCTACATGCAACCCAGAACACTTAGTGACCCAGCTGCTACCCACCCTGCACTACTGTACCCTGCGCTCAGCCACACGGCCCACCACCCGGGATCTACTGAGCATCCAGCACAGCGTTATGCAGGACATTCCAATAGTTAGTCACACAGTCACAGGGCCTGTTCTTGTGGGACCACAGCTTACCCCATTATTACATTAAGGACTCCTTCAAGCAGAGGCAAGATCACATCTACCTTTATAAATATACCATATGGCATGGGGTCAAACACCCCCAAAAAGTTAGTGGAATACATACAAAGCTCGCACATCAATATTCACAGCAGTGTGGATCATCAGAGCCAAAAAGAAGACACAGCTCAAATGTCCATCACTCAATAGATGAACAAATACAATCAAGAATATTCAGACAGTGGAATCACATTCGACCATGAAAGAAATGAAGTTCTGATACATGTTACAGCATAGAAACCTGGAAATCATTGTGCTGGGTGAAGGGGGCACAAAATGCCGACCACTAATCCTATAGGATTCACTTCATATGAAATGTCCAGAGCAGACAACTCTGTGGGCACAGAGAGCTGTGTGTCAAGGGCTGGTGGACAATGGGTGTGGAGTAGGAAGTGATGGTTCACGGACACAGGATTTCTTCTGTGGGGGATAAAGACGTTCTAAAACTAAATCAGGGTGGTGGTGGTTTTACAACCCTATACAACTATTATAAACTATAAAACTAAAAAAACCCATTAAAACATATGCTTTAAAAGAGTAAACTATATGGTTTGCTAATTATATCTCGATAAAGCCATTCAAAAAAAGTTAGTGGAAGAAAGAACAGATGAGTGAGTGGCCTCAGGCAAGTTCCTGAACATGCTGCATCAATCCTTTCTCTAAGAATGATAATCTCTACAGTACAGGAGTTTGGTGAGGGGAAATGAAACTCTATATATGGCAGCATCTTGTAAATAAAACACTTAATAGACACAAACATCCATAATCAATTTTAAAGGAGTGAATTGCGCCTGTACATCGCAGCCCCCACCTCATTACCCCTCACACCGGCCACTAACAATCAAGCCCATTACATGCAATTCAAGGGATAAGACCAGTTGGTGCAAGGTCAGGTGACCTGGAGAAGACCACGCTTTCCTCTTCCCCACCCACAGGTCAATGTGGCAGTCACCACCATGAGGGGGCTGCAGAAAAGTCCAGAAGTCGAGTCCCTGAGAGAAGGGGGAAGAAGAGCAGTCACAGCTGGCCGAGAACATCAGGCTCCACGGGTGTGGCCCCTCAGGGCCCACAAGGAGAGGATGGGCATCTACGCACAGGCCAAGCCGCCAAGCTCCAGCCTGGAGTGTCCATTCCTGATGCTAGCTCCTCGCTTGGGTGGGCCGGCTCCCAGAGCCTGGAAGCCCCTGGACATTGAAATGTGACAACTTCTCTAGTGGGCCAAACAGGTCAGCCACTACCAGTTGTAAAAGTGACAATGCTGACTTATAAATGCCCTATATAAGCATTTTGGGCTCTTCAAACTGAAGAAAAAGGAAATCAAAATTCTGATTCACTGCTTATGTAGATACTTTCAAATTCCTACAACAGTCGTTTATAATAAAATGCAGAATAGGAACAGAATGAGGGTTGGGATTAAAGACTGGACTTCATGTCCCTCTGTAGCTACCTCGACAGCTATAGCATCACAAGCAAGCTGTTACAACACGCTGTGTCTCAGAGTCCTTATCTTTAAAGTAAAGGTAGTGGTCATGCAGAGTGGCTAAAATGAACAACTCAGGAAACAACAGATGCTGGCGAGGATGTGGAGAAACGGGCACCCTCCTAGACTGCTGGTGGGAATGTAAACTGGTGCAGCCCCTCTGGAAAACAGTGTGGAGGTTCTTCAAAAAATTAACAAGAGAACTCCCCTAGGACCCAGCAATAGCACTGCTAGGAATTGACCCAAGGGATACAGGGGTGCTGATGCATAGGGGCACAAGTACCCCAGTGTTCACAGCAGCACTCTCAACAATAGCCAAAACATGGAAGGAGCTTAAGTGTCCCTCAACGGACGAATGGGTCAAGAAGATGTGGTTTATCTATACAACGGAATACTACAGGGCAGTGAGAAAGAATGAAATCTGGCCATGTGTAGCGATGTGGATGGAACTCAAGGGTGTTATGCTGAGCGAAATATGTCAGGCAGAGAAGGACAGATATATGTTTTCAGTCACATGTGGAACTTGAGAAACTTAACAGAAGACCATGGGGGGAGGAAGGGAAGGGGAAAAACAGTTACAAACAGAGAGGGAGGGAGGCAAACCATAAGAGACTCTTAAATACAGAGAACAAACTGAGGGTTGATGGAATGTGGGGGGGGGGATGGGGATGGGCACTGAGGAGGCACTTGTTGGGACGAGCACTGGGTATTGTATGTAAGTGAAGAACCATGGGAATCTACCCCCCAAACCAAGAGCACACTGTCTGTACTAGATGTTAGCCAACTTGACAATAAATTAAAATAAAATAAAATAATAAAATAAAACAAAGGGAGTGGTGATTACATGTCACAAAGTGAGCTTTCTGGGGGCCACAGCGGGGAGAGCTGTACTAAGACTTAATCACTTACCATATAGTTTACCTAATTTAAAACGTACAACTCGGTGGTGCTGGTATATTCACAGATGTATGCAGCCGTGACCACCATCAGCTTTGGGACATTTTCATCACATCCCAAAGAAACTCGACACCTTTTAGCAGTCACTCCCCCCCAACTTCCTCATCCCCCTAACGTGGGCCAACCACTCATCTACTTCCTGTGAACATTTGCCTATTGTGGCCATTTTAGAGGAACGGAATCCTGTAACATGTGCTTTCCGTGTCTGGCTTCTTTCACTGAATGTAAAGCTTTCAAGGTTCATCCACATTGCAGTGCGTCTCCAAACCTCATTCCTTGTTATTGCTGAAAACTATTCCATAGTAGGAACGGCACCATGTATCACTCCATTCACCCAGGGGATGGCCGTCTGGGTTGTTTCTACACCTTGGCCATTATTAGTAACGCTGCGTTGAACATTCGTGTGTACGTCTTGTGTGGACATGATCTTGGGTGCACACGTATGAGTGGAGGGACGGTCCACATACTAACTCTGTGTTCAGTCACCTGAGGAACCGCCACACCATTTTCCACAGCGGCTGCACCAGTGTGCATGCCCCTCAGCAGTTTACAAGCGTCTGAGTTCTCCACGTCCTTGCCAACACTCGTCTGTCTTTATCGTGGACATTGTGGCGGGTGTGAAGCGGCGTCTTCTGGCTGTGCTTGTCTGCGTGTTCCTGACCATGAAGGCGGTGAGCACCTTTCCACGCGCGTCTGGGCTACTGCACATCTCCTTCAGAGACAGAACTTTACAACTTGAATGGGAGGTCTTTACATATTCTAGATAAACTCTTGTTAAATAGACAACGTGCAAATATTTCCTCCCGTTCTGCGGGTTGTCTTTTCACTTTCTTGATGGTGCCCTTTGAGGCACCAGTGCTTAAAAATATTTGGTGGATTCCAGTTTATATACTTTTCTTGTTGCCAGTTGAGCTTTTGGTGTACGTCAAAGAGAGCATTGCCTACTCCAAGGTTGTGAAGATTTACCACTGTTTTAATTGTTTCAGTTATTAAATTTTAAAATTTGATTCATTTTGAGTTACTAATTTTTGCAGTGGTGTGAAGGAGAGATTTTGCATGGGGTCATCCAATTGCCCCAGTGCTATTTGCTGCAAACACTGTCCTTTCTCCACTGAATTGTCTGCGTGCCTTTGATGAAAGGCAACGGATCATAATTGTGAGGGTTTATTTCTGGGATGCTGATTCTGTTCCAATGATTTATATGTCAGTCCTTCTGTCAGAATTAAACTATCTTGACTACTATAGATTTGCAGAAAGTTTTGAAATCAGAAAGTATGAGAACTTACAAATTCTTTTTTTCAAGGCCATTTTGGCTGCTCTGAATCCCCTGGATTTTCAAATGAATTTTACGATAAGCTTGTCAATTTCTGGGGGAGAAAAAAAGTCATCCGGGATCTTAATGGGGATTTGTTAAACTTGTAGACCAATTTGGGAAATACTGCCAGCTTAACAACATCAAGTCTATTGATCTGGTCCATGAACTTAGCATGTCTTTCCTTCCACAACACTTTGTAGCTGTCACAGTACAAATTCTGTGCTACTCTCACATTTTGCTCATTGTCGGACGGTTCATGGGAAGTCTACATAAATGCAATTATTTCTGTATATTGATTTTGTTTCCTGTAACCCTGCTGAACTCAGTCATTATTTCTAATATTTTTTAGTGGATTTTAAAGTCATCTCTCTCTTTCTCACAGATCTATTCAGGTGTCCTATTTCCTACCGAGTCGGCTTTGGTGTGCATGTCTAGGAATTCATCTCCTTCTTCTGTGATATTTATCTAGCACTCTCTTAAAATTCTCAAGTTTTTCTTTTTTTCTTTTTTAATTGAAGTGTAATTCAGGTAACATACAGTTAACCGGAACAACCCAGTGGCATTTAGCACGTTCACAAGGCTGTTAAGAGCGCCTCTGTCTGGTTCCAAACATTTGTACCCCAACCATCAGAATATCCTCACACTTTTGCTACCTTGTAACTCTTTTCCTTTCTGGAGGTTGATTCTAATGTCTCTTTACACTCTGGAGTTTAGTAAGTTGAGTTGTCTCTCTTTTCTTTCTTCACCAGTTAGCTAAAAGCTTAATAGTTTTGTTGATCTTTTCAAAGAACAGTTTTGCTTTCATTGATTTTCTCTATTGTTTTTCTCTTCTATACTTCACTAGTTTCTCCTCTGTTCTTACACAGGGTATTTGGGAGGGTGAAGTGAAACCCTGGATGTAAAGGAGACTTAAAAAGCAAACTTGTGTATAAATATTCATTAATTTACAAACTTCTTACTGGACTCTTTACATCTGCCAGGCAGGCCTGTCTTAGGTACCCGGGATACTGCAGAGAAGATTCACGCCAGGCTGCGGTGCTCACAGCACTGCTCACTTGTATTGCTCACGTGGAAGCGCTCTGCCTTACTCACCCCACATGCTTTCTGGGGGATGTTCAATAAATGCCAGGGAGACGCCAACTGAAAAGGAAGATAAGCTGCTGGAGAGCAGAAGCCCTATTTTAATTATCCATGTAATTTAAACTCTGTCCACCATCACACCTCAAACATATCACCCTAAAACGACCATTTTGATTGGTTAATTTGGATCTGTCCTCATATTAATATTAAGGAGACACATAAAAAAAACTAGAAATCAAAGCTGACAGTCATCTAGTTAAGGTTAAGAAAATGACATATCAGATAAAGGGCTAAAAATCCAAAATCCATAAGGAATTCACCAAACTCCATACCCGAAAAACAAATAACCCAGTGAAGAAATGGGCAGAAGACATGAACAGACACTTCTCAAAGAGGACATCCAGATGGCCAACAGACATACGAAACGATGCTCAGCGTCCCTCCTCATCAGGGAAATACAAATCAAAACCACACTGAGATACCACCTCACGCCGGTCAGAGTGGCTAAAATGAGCAAATCAGAGAACTCTAGATGCTGGCGAGGATGTG
>NW_024082677.1:111095-123263 GCF_003009895.1 Hyaena hyaena
AGGGAGGCAAACCATGAGAGACTCTTGAATGCTGAGAACACACTGAGGGCTGATGGGGGTGGGGGGGAGGGGGGATGGGCACGGAGGAGGGCACTTGTGGGGATGAGCACCGGGTGTTATATGGAAACCAACCTGACAATAAACTATGAAAGAAAAATAAAAAGAAAATATTCTGAGTGTTTAAAAATTTTTTTCTAAATGTTTATTTTTGAGAGAGAGACAGAGTGCGAGCGGGGGAGGGGCAGAGAGAGCGAGAGGGAGACAGAATCCCCAGCAGGCTCAAGGCTCTGAGCTTTGTGAAGTTGGATGCGTCACCGACCAAGCCACCCAGGCGCCCCCTGAGTGTTTTTAATGACATGGACTATGCAACTTCTTTCCTACCTCACGTGTTGCTCACCAGAGACGAGCATACGGTTGGTGCTCAATAAATATCTGCCTACTGTTCAACTGATTTTGTTCTTAGAATTCCAGCAGGCAACTGTCCTGCTGCAGTTAGAGAAACTAAATCATCGTCAGAAAACCCTGCACAGGGACAGGAGGGATAACTTAACCCTGGGAAAACAAGTCCTTCCTTCTGGAAAATCTTACTGTGGGAACCAGACAGATCAGGGCAGCGGACTGCATGGAGCCCCCTCGGTGTTTGAGCCACACCCAATTTCTAATGAATCATATTTTAAAATGGTATCGGCTTGTCAAGAGGACAGTGAATAAATGTTATTTTAACTTGGATTTGTCTCCTGCTTATAAGAGAAAGAGGAAGCAAGGATCAGCAATTCTGGTCATGCTATTTTTTTCAAGCCGCCGTTATCATGCAACGATTTTTTTCTTTAATGCTTTAAACTCTCATTAGGAGTCTGGTAAAGGAAAGAGAAATGTCATCCACCCACGAACTGGCTCGAACTCGTCCTTCTCCCCACCCTCTAGTCGCTGCTTAAAAAATGCAGAGCAATCATCCTGTTATGTCTCGCTGTAAAGTGACAATCAGCACCTTTGGTTGAAAAAAATGTATCCTCTTTACCTTGATTTTTCATTACTTTCCGTCAACCAAGACGGACGGAATTGTTGCTCTAATTACGTCACTACTGCTTACGTCATACTGTCTACTTTGTATCCAGTGCAGGGAAAATATGAGCTTTCTGGGGGGAAGACAGGGTGGTCCTTGTACGGCCGCGGGACAGAAAGTGACAGCTGGGAATGTGGAATTACACACTGCAGCTTGAGGAGAAATAAATAAAAATCAAATGCTATTGGTGGTTCCAGAACAATTACGACCGAAGCCTGATCCACTCGAGGAGCGATGTACCTTTCCAGAATGCCGACGCTTACAGTAGGAGGCGAAAACGCGGCTGCTTATAACTTTCACTCGTCCTTTGGGGTAACTGAGGCTGTTTTCATGCAACGCCTGAAAACTCAAGCCCGGCAAGGCCAGGCGCCCGTTCTCCACCCCCACGGACGCAGGAAACCCCATGTCGCACAAGCCCATCTACTCCGGCTCCTTAGGACCAGAGGAAACGGCGACGAAACCGCCTTCACCAATGAGGACGGCGCGGCCCCCGGGACCTCGGACGCGGCTCCTGCCGGGGCGTGTCCTCGGCGCGTCCGCACGGCGTCCGCCCTGTCGCCGACGCGCACCGTCCTGAGGGCCCATCCGGGACGCGCCTGGCGGGGGCCGCACGGGCACACCGCGCGGATCCGCACGTCTGCTCTCGGCCCGCACGTTCGTGACCTTCGTTCCCACCTAGGGGTCGTGATCCTGCTCTTCTTTCTAGAGCTGAGGTCCCCCGACCCTACATGCCGCCCACTCCGCCCCTCTGCCGCACCTCGTGGTGCCCGCTGCTCCCCACGCGGTCCCGGGGCCGGCGGGCAGCAGACTGTGGGCGCGGGGCTTCCGCGGCTCGCACGGCGGCCTGAGGCGTGGCCGGAGGGGGTGAGCGCTGGCGCGGCCCCTGGTTCCTCAGGCGGCGTTGCGCACGAGCGCGGGCTAGTTAAGGAGCCTCGCGAGCGGCGAGGAGGGCGCGCGTCTATGCAGCAGCCCGCAGGGCCGGGCCCGGGGCGGCGCCCGGGCTCCGCGGGCTCCGCGTGACGAGCAGGCGGCGTGGGCGCGCGGCAGGCCTGGCTCGGGGCCGCTCTGTGGCGCAGGCGGGCCACGGTCACAGGGCGGGCCGCGTCCCCTCTCCGGGCAGCCCGGCCCGGGCCAGCGGTCGCCCGGGCCCCACACGCTCCCCGGGCCGTGCCCGCCATAAGCAAGTGCTGACGGACACGGCTTCCGTTCGGGGGTCGGGAAAGGCCTCAGGAAATTTAAAATAAACATCGGGGCTCCAGAGGCAGGGCGGGGGCCGCGGCCAGGAGGGCGGCGGGCGCGGGGGGGAGGGCCCAGGGGCCCCCCGGCCGGGGTGCAGGCCGCTGCCCGCAGCTGGGCCCCCAGGCGCGGGGCCTGGAGAAGGCAGCAGCAGGAAGGGCACACGGGAGGCGGCGAGGGCCCGGGGGGGGGGAGGGCGGGGGGGGGCGTCCCGCTTACCGACCCGCCCGCACAGGCGGGGACGTCACTCCCGCAGCGCTGGAGGCGCTCAGCTCGGGCTCACTCAGGAAGCCGCCCGGCCGCCGCCTCCACCGGAGAAACCTGCGTCCCAGCCTTACTTACAGATGCAGACAGGAATTCCCAAGCAGAGTAAAAGCAATAGAAATTCAGTGATACGTAAAATCGATAATGCCACTGCCACAATGATGATTTACTCTGGGGAATTGGGAAGCAGTATGAGGAAAATGACGAATGTCATTATTTTCATAAGTTAATAACAGGGTGTGGAAGATTATCACTGCAATGCACCGTAGGAAGATATTTGACAAGGTTTAACTTGCAAAATTGATCAAAACTTTTATGAAAACCGGAGATATAGCCTCCTCAAATTAGTTTAAAAATCTATTATAAGGTAATGATCATCATTAAGCTTGCTGGTGATATGTAGATATGAGTCCATTTATGTAACAAGCTAGTAAACGTTACATCAGCTGAATAGGTAATATCATTCAATAAACAAAAAGGATGCAATATCATTACTCAGGTGGAATGATTTTCTTTCTAGAAAAAAAACCAAGAGATCTCAGAAAAAAATGAATAGTTTGTTACGGTGCTGAATACACACTATTGAGTGATTTCCCAAATTCTCACCATAAAACAAATGAGACAAATTACAGGAAGACATTGCTACCATAAGAGTAACGATAATACCCGATAAACAGGAGTAAAGTTCCAGTGGTTTCCAATGAAAAGTTGAGCAAATTAAGAGACATGAGGTGTGGGAGGGAAGAGTACCTGCTGTGTGCATGGTCATTCCAAGTACGAGGAATTAAGAACGTTAATCAAAATGCCAACTTCAGGAGAGCGTGGGTCTGGACAAAATGACACCGGAAAAATAAAGATGTCAGAAAAGGTCTACAAAGAAATGCCATCAGTGTGACTTTCCTTGCTGGCACTGGTCCTTTACAGCTCAGCTCCAGGCGACTCCTCCAGGCAGCCCTCCGTGATTCCACTCTGCCGCTGTCTCTAAACTATGTGGGGAGGCACAGGGGCACAGAGATCCTGCCCATCTCACGTTGTTATGGCCAGCACCCTGTGGCTCGAAAATGTCTGAGACGAGCTGACCAGACACTAGGCCAACTTTGTCCAGTGGATGAATGCGGCTAAAAGTGTGAAGGATGGTAGTATTTGCACCGTACTCTGAAATGCATGTCTTAATGCTCCCTGGGTCTCAACCCGAGAGGAGGGGCATTTCTTATTCTGCCTCTGGAGACGGAGCCACACCCCCTGACGCCACGCCCTGCTGGGACTGGAATCTGCTGCAGGCGCAGTCCCTTCCCTCCCCGAGGGACCCAGGCGCAGAAATGACTTCTAGTTTCTAAAAGACGGTCATCAGGACCCAGGTCCCGTGAATCTTGAGTACGCATCATTGTGCTCATTCCACTGCCTTCGAATTTCTGCAGTCTCTCAGCCACTAAGCACCCAAGTCCCAGCTCTTCATTTAGGCAGGAAACCAGCGCTGCCCGCCCTGCGGTTTGCTCCGGGCCTGGGAGTCAGGTGCAGGGCCGAGCAAACCAGCCGTCGTCCAAGCGGCCCGTGGGGCTGGGGCTGCGGCTCCTGCGAGAGCCCACCCGACGCGCTGAGGTGGTGACATCGCCCAGGCTGGGTGTGCCCTGAAAACAGCAGCTTGGGTAGGAGAGTAATCTACATCGTGGCTATAGCATTTTTAAGGAATTTTGGATTTGCTTCCAACCCTAACAGCTCTAGGTTATAAAGTAAAATCCTGTTTTTGTAATGCAAAGATCCTTTATGCTGTTGTTCTCTTTTTCCCAGCTTTCCTGAGGTGTAATTGAGGGTAGCACTTTTTTTACAAATAGTTTATTGTCAAGTTGGTTTCCACATAACACCCAGTGCTCATCCCCACGAGTGCCCTCCTCCATGCCCCTCCCCCCTCCCCCACATCCATCAGTCCTCAGTTTTTGTCAGCATTCAGGAGTCTCTCATGGTTTGCCTCCCTCCCTCTCCCCCACCATTTCCCCCCTTCTTCTCCCCCTTGGTCCTCCATTAAGTTCCTCCTAATCCTCCTGTACGTGCAAACATGTGATATTTGTCCTTCTCTGCCTGACTTATTTCACTCAGCATAACACCCTCAGGGTCCATCCGTGTGGCTACACGAGGCCAGATTCCATCCTTTCTCATTGCCATGTAGTATTCCAACGTGTAGATAAACCACATCTTCTTGATTGTTTATCAGTTGATGGACACTTAGGCTCTTTCCATGTTTTGGCTATTGTGGAGAGTGCTGCTGTGAACACTGGGGTGCATGTGCCCCTGTGCATCAGCACTCCTGTGTCCCTTGGGTAAATCACGTGGAGGGTAGCACTTTTCTATTCATCTATTGTATAGGAAACAAAAGAGCTCACCGGGGGTGTTTAGAACCACTGGAAAGCCCCTCTTCTGTCCCACTGACCAGATTTTTCACTTTTTAGATTGCTGTCTGCACCTGCGCCAGTTGGGGCCCTGAAGGGGAGCAGCCCCTGGGCGTGGGCCCAGCTGTGCAGGGGTGCGGTTCACTTAGAATGCGTGCAAACTGTCCTCTGTAAGATCCAGCTTCTCATACTCCCGTCCCCATGGAAACGGGGGCCATCGGTGAATTCCACCCCCTTCTGTTCACTTTCAGAATCTCAACACTTCCGTGTCCTCACTGACCTCAGGACCCCACCTGGCCCGTGTCTTCCTATGCCTGTTTTAGGGGCCGGCCTAGGGTCTCCGCTCTGAGATGGGTGCTGTGCCAGGTCCTGTGCGGTCGTCAGGGCTGAGGGCCGGTGGGCGGCCGAGCCTCCGCTAACGGCCTTTTGGGTTCCCGGCCGGGTCTGGGGTCAGGCAGCCGTGCACAGTCCCGTCATGTGTGACACACGGCCCTGCCTCCCTCCGTCCTCGAAGATCTACTCTATTTCTCCATCTCACGAGGTGACCACCCCTGTGGGGAGGAGGGGCCCCCTTTTCTTCCTGCTTTTCCCCACAAAGCGCAATGCCACGTTCAGCTCACACGTGTGCCGGCAGGGTGGGCCTCGGGGGAAGGGAGAGCGGCTCCGAGAGGGAAGTGGTCCGCTGACGCCGGTGAGCGTGGCCCGGCCCTGCGAAGAGAACTGCCCCGCCCACGGAGACTTGTGAAGGAGCCACGTGCACGTGGCATCCCGGCACAACCCAGGGTGTGCTGTGCGCGCAGCACACATGACACTGGGGTCCCAGTGAATCTCTCGAGACTAAGCCTCAGCTGGACACTGAAGCATGGGGGGCAACTAGCCACCCAGAGGATAAGAGACCTTCAGGGCGGGAAACATGAACTTGGCCAAAGCTCAGACGTGTGAAGATAATGTGGCGTGTGTTGGGGAGACGGGCAGGTGCGTGCAGATCACAAAACGGGGAACGGGGGTTTAGGAAGTGACCTCCTGTGTCGTCCGTGTTCCTGGTGCGGGGCAGGGACGTGGCTGACGTGGCACTCGGGGCGATGCAGGTGGACCTTGTCGATCCACGTGTCCAGGGAGTCTCCTGGGGAGGCGGCTCTGTCCACCTCAGGAACCTGCCGGAAATCTGCCACCCAGGGCCTGTGGAAATGGCGGCGACGGCACAGAACTGCTCATTTTGACACGTACCTTCGTTTTGGAGCTGGCCTCCATGTGAGCCTGAGTTTGTCCTGCACCGTGGCTGTCACAGATTTTTATACTTCCCTTGAATAAACTCTACCTGGGATTAAATCCACCCCCCTGTCTCCACTGAAGGTTAGTCAGAATATCTCCCTTGGAGGGTGCTGGGGGGGCTCAGTAGGTTAAGTGTCAGCCTTCAGCTCCAGTCATGATCTCAGGGTTCGTGGGTTCGAGCCCCGCGTCGGGCTCTGTGCTGACAGCTCAGGGCCTGGAGCTGCTTGGGATTCTGTGTCTCTCTCTCTCTGACCCTCCCCTGCTCACTCTCTGCTTTTCTGTCGCTCAAAAATAAACATCAAAAAGTTTTTTAAATCAAAGGAATAATACTAGAAAGAGAAACCACCCGGTGCAGAGCGCTGTGGGCTCGCTTCTCCCAGCAGTCGGTGTAGTATCACCGTGAGTCTGTTTCTACTCCTCACGCGGCACACGGCGGGGCACGCGGCTCTCGGGCTCGCTGCCCGCCCCGCGCCGCATCCGCGCTCGCTGCCTGGGCCCCAGTCCTGGACGGGCCCGATGCGCACAGGGCCCCCTACAGTCTCCAAGTCCCCGGTGGAGACCCCCCGCACACCCCCAGGGTGCCCAACAGACACCCGCGCAGCGGACAAGTGTAGTTCAAGAAAGAAAGACATCGGATTAGAGGGCTTGTGGCCCAGGATGGAAAAGAAGCATCGGAAGTACCTGCCGGACGTTCACGTGAACAGCGGTCAATGCGAGTAACGGTGGAGGTTGTCTGTGGAGTTGGAAGCCTACAGAAAGCGAAGCCACGTGAGATGACCCGCCTGGCCCGGCAGCTGGGGACACGGAGGGACGCGTGTCTGCCGGGCCACCTTCGGCCACGGATAGGCCACCCTGTCTCCTGCCATCCGCTCAGTGTACCTTCCCAGCGGCCCTGGGCTCAGCCTGCCGCACAGCCCGCCTCCGCTGGGGCCCGTCTGGCTCCTCCGGGATGAGGTCGCGGCCAGCCGCTCGCTGAGGGTCGGGGAGATGGGACCCCCAGGCACGGAGGTGTGGAGAAAAGGGGCCCGAAGTTTCACCGAGGAGTCGCAAATTCGGGGGGAGAGAGAGGAGCTGGCGTGGAAAGAAAGGGGGCAGGAAGAGGAAGGGGAAACGAGGGGAGGCAGGGGGAGGGGGGCGTGTGGGGCCCCCGGAAAGATGGTGCTGCTTCGTGTGCAAGGAGCAATTCGTCTGGTTTGTTCCTGGGGTCCTGGCAGGGAGGTTCTAAAAGTCTCTGTGCTCCAGATGGATCTGTGTCCCCCCAAATTCTTATGTCAGTGCCCTAGCCCCCAACGTGACTGTACGGAGGTGGGGTCTTTCAGGAGGCGATTCAGGTAGAATGAGGTCACACAGCGGGGCCCAAATCCAGTGGCATGGGTGTCCTAGTAAGGACAGGGGACCCGGACACAGTCACCCGCAGAGGGCCATCCACGTGGGCCACGGGGAGAGGCAGTATGAAGTAGGCAGATTCAGCCACGTGACGTGGGCAGATTCAGCCACGTGGTGTGGGTGGCCAGGTCAGCTTGAATTTCAGGAAAACCACAGCAGGTTTGTAGCATGACTCTTTCCCACGCAAACTCGGGACCCGACACTAAAACGCTGCTTGCTGTTTGCCTGACGTTCAAAGAACACGAGCCTCCCGTGCGAACGTGGTGCCTTGTGTGGCGGGGCACCCTCTGCCCGCAGCGTCCACTCCCCACCACTGTGCTCCTAGGGGACCACAGGGCAGCGTGGTGCCCCCACCTCGGAGGGGCAGCTGGTCTCCCCGGAGCGGCCTAACCGGGGCCTGTTGGCTCCCCAGGTGAGCAGGGCCACTCGCAGGCCGACAGCCACATCGGTGTGAAGGCATGGCAGCTGTAAGGAGCTGCTTCCCTGTGTGGCCCCCAGCTGCCCCCTCGATGGCTCCGTGACCCGGAAAGTGTGGCCCCAGCACCAGACGGCAGCCCCAAGCTGGCCAGTGCCTGAAGCACCCTCGTGGTCAAGTACCCTCAGTACTTGACCTGAGTGATCACCAGCCGTCTTTCCTGCACTTGGGGTTTTAAGATGCCTCTGTCCAATCAGCACCTATCAGGGACACCACGCGCCACAGGCCGCGTGCAAGTCTTCCCCAGGCGGTGATGGGCATAGCCACCGTATGGCCGGGCGGCAACGGGCACAGCCGCCGTATGGCCGGGTCCAGATAGCTCACCTCCACGGCGCAGGAGGCCCGAGCTCACGGAGCAGGTGCAGCCCGTCCACCGGGAGCCTGGGGCCCGAGCTCATCGGCCTCCCACGTCAGAGCAGGGGCCTTGAGCGGACGCTGCCTCCTCTTCCCGCCTCTGTGAGCAGAACCCAGGGAAGAGCTCCCTGAGCGTCTCCTCTTCTTTCTAAGTTTACTTATCAATTTATTTAGAGACACAGAGAGAGCAGGGGAGGCGCAGAGAGCGAGCATCCCGAGAGGCTCCACACTCAGCACGGAACCCCAAGTGGGGCTTGGTCCCACGAACCGAGGCATCATGACCTGAGCCGAAAAAGACACGCAGGACATAAGAGTGTGACAATAGAGGCGGACCAGAGCTGTGTTACAACTGTGGACGCACACAGACTCACGCCACAGAAGGACACTCCCACGGTCGGGTCCCAGGGATCGACGCTAATTACTTGTCTCTGATTTAAAATTGTGGGCTATTGCTCCGATGCTGGGGTCACTCTGGTGATAACGTGGGCGGAACGGGAGGCTTCTGGGGAGGGGGTCACTCTGCTGAGGGAGGAAGCCCCGGACACCCACGGGCCAGTGTCCTCTCGGGACCCGCCATGGGCGGGGACACAGACCTCGCCCTTTGTGAGGGAGAAGCACACAGTAGACAGAAACATGACATGAGGGTCGGCCCTAACCTAAGCTTCCAGCACAGATGACGCAGCGAGTCCCCACCCCCGGCCCACAGCCCACAGCCCCTAGGATTCCGGTCACTGGCCTGCGCACACTGAGCGTCACTGTGTGTGGGTGGGCGGGGGATGGAAAGTCTGGCCCCCTTCTCCGGGCAGCGCCTACTCGCCCCCGCCGACCCACGGCCCGGAGCTGGGCCGTGGCCTGAGCAAGCGGAGAGACGCGGGGTTTGGTGCACGCAGCCCGTGCCCGTGCCGGCTCGCTAAGGCGCGCAGCCTGCCTGTCCCGGACGAGGGAGCCCGCTGCACGGCCAGCACGGTCCCGGGGCCCACGGCGTCAGGCTCATGAGACACGCCGCTCCGCGGACGCCGTCCCCGCCTCGTCCACACGTGGGGACGTGAAGCCCTGGGGACACAGGGACACAGGGACACAGCCCCAGAGGAGTCCCCAAGGAGCCGGGGCCGCTTCTGTAGGAAGAAACCCGTGGGGTCAGCCCCAGTGACTCCCGTGAGCCAAAAGGTGAGCGTTCGGCCCACGCACCGCTGGTGGCGTCTGCCCCGCCCCGTGTGGCTGCGGTGAGCGCCCCTCTTCTCTCCTCCCGCGACGGCACAGCCCGAGGCCAGCGGGCGAGTGACGAGCGGAACGACGTCCCTGCGCGAGCCCCACAGTGACCCTGGTGTCTGGACTCGGACACCGGAGCGTGTTGGGCGCAAGGCCTGCGGCGCAGTCCAGGGCCTGGCGGACAACCCGGCCCGGGACCGGGAGCGGCTCCGGGGAGCCCAAATCCCGTCACCCTCCCGCCCCGGAGCCGCCTCCACAACCACCAGACGTGCTCGTGAGACCGGGACGCGGGGCTGACTGCCGTCATGGCGCCAAGGCGGACGTTGGGGCCGCGCCGTACAGTTTACAAAGGCCTTGAGACCAATACGGTAAAGAGAACAGCGCCAGGCAGGGGAGGCCCCGCTGTCCGAACTGCACAGGTCCTGGTACAGACGTGGACCAGCCACTGGACGGAAGCGGAGGTGAAGACGCTGACCGAGAACTGGACACGTGCGTTTCCCTGTGCCGCACGCAGCAGGGAGCCACGTCCCCACGGCAGTAACAGCCGCCCCACCTTCCTCAAGTTCAGCGTCTAGGGAGGAAGCAGCCAGTAAGCCACGAACCAGCCCCTGGACGAGAGTCTGGGGCACGGCGGCCCCGACAAGGACGAAGGAGCAGATGCGTCACTGAGGGGGGCCGCGTCCTGGGGGGGGGGGCCGCGTCCTGGGGAGGGGGGCCCGCGTCCGGGGAAGGGGGGTCCGCCTTCTGGGGGGGGGGGTCCGCGTCCTGGGGGAGGGGGGTCCGCGTCCTGGGGGAGGGGGGGCCGCGTCCTGGGGAGGGGGGTCCGCGTCCTGGGGAAGGGGGGGCCGCGTCCTGGGGGAGGGATGCAGCACGTGCAGGAAGCCCCAGGCAGGAAAGGGCGTGATGTACCCAGGGGCCAGAGGGAGGCCAGCGAGCAGGGGCCTCAAGGAGAAGCAGAGGCTGGGCGCAGAGTGGGTGGGCAGGCCGGAGGGGTCTGTCCTCTCGTCCAGCAGCCGAGGCCGTCACAACTACCTGCCCCTCGGGGGATCCCGCTCCGCCCCGGGCGGGACGCACCTCGATGCCGGCTGCCAGAGGGACACCTACTGTGGGAAGTCCTTGGACGCGGCTTCACAGACAGTAAAAGCAGCCCCTTAGGGACTGGCAGTGGGGTGGGTTCGGGTCTCTCCCCGGGGCCACACCGTCAGCCAGGGAAGTGCAGGTGGGGCCCTGGCTCGGTCGACGGGAAGCCCAGGAAGCCCAGTGACATCACAACGTGGACAGTGCACGGCAGCCCCGCTGGCCACAACCACGGCTTGTCTCACGCGTGCGCGCCAGGAGCCACCAGCCCGCTGACTCAATCGCCCCGGAGGACCATCTCCATCTGCTGCTCCCTGTTCTCATCGGCCCCAGGACGAGGTCCAAGCTCTGGAAGGGCTGGTGCCCAAGGCCACGAGCGATGTGGTTCAGCCTCATAAATCCACACTCCTCTTTCTACTCCTCGGCCCACAGCACGTCTCCTCCCGCCTCGTCTCCCAGCCGGCTGTTTCCCCACCTCACGCACTCACGGCCCCCTATTTTGTCAGGCAAAGTCGGGGTCTTGCCCAAAGGCAGGGGGGGCGGAGTGTCTTACGCAGAGTTTGTGGGACCAGCCACACTGTGTGATGCAGCCTGTACATCCCTCAGGACCCAGAACCACATGCAGACAGCTCTGTGGTACAGGATAGGATGTAACATAAATGTGTATATGTGGGCGTATACATAGTGTATCTACACACACGTATACACATAGTACGTGTACATATACAGACACACACACAGTAAGCTACCTCGACTGTATCTGTGCATACACATGGTGCACGTATACAGTAAGCTGTACCATACGTGTGCATACACATAGGATATATATCATATACTGGATGGTGTATTTACACACAATATATTCAATATACCTCATATGTACATATGTTTGTCCTGTTTTCCACAGGTAAAAACTAAAGTCAACTACATAAACTAACTTGTTCAGTGTTGCAATAAACCTTGAAGTTTCACCTTCTTCCAAGGTCCGCAGCATTGCTGCTCCCGCGTTAATCCCACATGCCGCGTCCCTCCCGTGTAGCTCTGGTCTATACTCTATATTACAGGATTTATTTTCACTCTCTCACCATATCTACTACCAGTGCAAACCCAGGAGAAGCTAGTCAAAATATGTTGATATATTCTCCAGTAAATGTTATTGGCCTCCTTGCTGTCCAGTCCTGGGCCCCAGATCAGCAGCATTGCCATCAACTAGGGAACATTCTAGAAATTCAGAATCTGCATTGCACTGGAAATGTAGTAGGTCCTACCTCAGACCTACTAAGTCAGACTCTGCATTTTAACGAAATCCCAAGGTGATTCATAAACAAGTAGATGTTTGAGAAGCAGCGATCTAACCTATATTTTTAGTTAAAATAAAACGTTTTTCAAAGCTGGCCAATTTTTACAAAATGTTTATTTTGATAGAGAGAGAAAGAAAGAGGGGGGGG